>NC_056523.1:281351994-281390320 GCF_019175285.1 Sceloporus undulatus
TTAGTGAATTAATAGTAAGGTCATTGTTTTAACTATTGTATTTTATATGGAATTGTTTTATTGATATAATCCCACCTCAATCCACAGGGAGAGGCGGGAAATAATAATAACAATAATAATAATAATAATAATAATAATAATAATAATAATAATAATAATAATAATAATAATAATAATATTCCTGTACTATCTCTTTACCTATTCTATGTTGCATTTCTCCTACTGCATCATCTGCTCATTTTCTCAGGTGGAACAGTGTTCCCTAGGTCTTGGGTTTTGGTCCTGAAATCTCAGGGGAATGGATGCGTCTTGATCTTGTCACCATACCCATGAGGATTGGTGGACATTCTTTGTAAATATATTAGTATCCATGTATCAGCCATGAACCTCTAAAACACTAAGTTTCTGTTAATTATGGTTAGAAGAGAAATTTGTTTGGATACAATTGTAACTCATCATGAACTTTCTGAACTGATATGCTGCCTCAGTCGTTCAAGCTCAGCGGTGAGCTGTGTTTTGGGGTTCATCCTCAACTCTTTCACTGTTTGTCAAGGTTTATGTGGGGTATTTTGTTTAGTTTTGTTTAGTCTAAGGGGGAGGAGGCTTCTGCTGAGTCACTGACTTGCTTGTGGTGTGTGTGTGTCTTCCTAGACTCTTTCACTGTTTTTAAATACTTGTATGTGGGGTTTTGTTTGTTTTTGGCTGTGTACTCTCCCTGAGCTTGTTTATTTCTTGTAATAGATCCAGTATTCTATTCTATTATACTTTTTCCCAATCAAGCAATTTCTTCCTAACTGTTGTACTGTAGGAAAACATTTTTACTATTGCTCTAATTTTTCCAAGCAAAGATGTGACGCGTGTGTGTGTGTGTATACATATATAGTTGCTCATTAAAACCAAGTTTTAAAATAGTGAACAAGATAAACATGACAAGACTCTTTTTGGCCTCCAACAAGATTCCTTCTGACTAGATGACTTAGAGAGCATCTTAAGAGCACACCAGTTCTTGTCATTTTATCAGTGCTGCTTGGCAACAGAATTAGAAATTAATCATATGACACCATTCAAAGGAGGAAGGGCTAAAAATGATGACATCTTTCAGAAATAATAAGTCAAAAATAATCACTTGTTTGCTGTTGAGGTGATGCTCTGGCAGGATCCAACTGGTTTTACCTATACAGTACAAAATTCTCATTAGGTTGAAAAAGTGGGTTTTATTTCTCATGAAAACTGAACAATTTGTTTGCATATTATCAGTTACTGAAAACTTTGTGGGTTTCCTACTGGTATGTGTGTGTGTGTGTGTGAAAAAAAGTTTTGGCTCTGCATCGGGTTTTTAGTTGCTCCAAGCAGGAAAAAAAATGTGTATAGTGCCAGTGGATACATTTGTAGTAAGAGCCCAAAGAGCTGCCTTATATGGAGTCAAATCATTAGTGCAGTAGTGCAGTTCAGAATGATGAGAATTTTATTTCAATTCAGTTTTGATAAGCAACTACTAGTATCACCACCACCATCATATTTATGCTCTAGCTTCCCCACAAAATCAGAAATGAAAGTTGCTTACAAATTAAACTGAGTACAGAATGAATATCCCTTCTCTGAGAAACCAAAATCCAAAAAGCTCCAAAATCCAAAAATTTTTTCCTGGGTGGCTGAGATACTGGCATCTTTGCTTTCTGATGGTTCAGTGCACACAAACTTTGTTTCATGCACAAAATTATTTAAAACACTGTATATAATTGCCTTTAGACTATGTGTATAAGGTGTATATGAAACACAAATGAATTTTATGTTTAGACTTAGGTCCCATCTCCAATATATCTCATTATGTGTATGCAAATATTTCAAACTCTTCAAATATCAGAAACACTTCTGGTTCCAAGTAAATGGAGAAGGGACACTCAACCAGTCCTACATAGATTAAAAACATTGGCTGAAATCCTGCATTAAAGGTTACGGTTTGTAATTTTACAATTATGTAACTACACGTCTGACATTATACACAACCTTTCTAGTTTACTGTGATGATCATACAGTATTGGACAATCTTGCTCAGTGTCCCATTGTGCAAGACAGGGTGCTCCAATAATCAATATGCCTTTGTACAACATGGTGTATAACATAATGATAGGGATGTGACAAAAGCAAATTGCTGTTCATTAGAATCATATAGTTGAAAGAGATCACAAGGGCCATTAAGTCCAACCCGCTGTCATGTAAGAACTCTCAATCAAAGCATTAAACATATATGGTTTTTATTGTTATTGTTGTTGTTGCTAGGCTCAAGTACAGTCAGCCCTTGGTATCCACGGGGGATGAATCCATGGATGATGAAGTCCCATCGTCTTCAAAGGTGACACAGCCATGCAGCTGCACCACCATTGGGGACAATGTGACTTTGCCGCCCAGACTATACCTCACCACTCTCACTTCAGTGAGCGTCAGTTTCCACTTTCTGCCACTGCATCCTCCTCCTCTTCCCCACCCCACTGCCACCACTTACTCCTTCCTCCTCCTTTTCCCCTGGCAACTGAAAAAACAGAAGGTCCAGCTACTAGATTAGAATTTTAGGGATATCTATCGACACAGTCAATCAGTTATCTAAACTTCCAGATGACAAGGTGGTCAACTTGTGAGACAAAGTACCAGATTTCCTGTTCTGTTCTAAGGGTACGGTCCAGAATTTCAAGAGCTCACTGAGCATTTAAATTTCACCTGTAGGGTGGTTGCCCAAGGGGGAACATTTTAAAGGTATCTTTGTAATGCTATCTGTGGGGTTGTTAAGCCACATCATAGTATCAGAGTTACATCAGCTATAAAGGAGGATTTATCGGTCTGGGCTTAGTTCTTAACAGACTTTAATGGGGTTTCAGTTTGATGCAACAAGCTTAAGCTCTGTGATGCGCTACACATGATGGCTCGACTGGCAGAACTGATGGCTGAACATCTTTAGAGCTATGGCAATGAGAGGTGATGCAGGCCCTGGGTCTCTCGGTCGCTGCCAGAATGAAGAGGAAGTATTTCAGATCGATCCAGGATTTCCTTAAGTTCCAGGTTAAACATTAATTGGGGGAAGATTTGCCTATTCCAGTTCCTCAGATCCTGTGTTATTGTGTTTTTCTCCATGACAAGGGGTTGGCTCCTCAGTCCATTCATGACCACTTGTTGCTATTGCTTTTTGGCAGAAGCTTCAAGGGGTTCATGATACCATGCGTGATTTTCAAATTAAAAAGGTTTTGGAAGGTTGGTCTAGAGAGAGAGGGCAGGTCAAGAATACTAAAATGTGTTTGTCTCCTGACATTCTTAAAGGCTTGAGATCTGTTTGAACTGATATTTGCGTATCACCATACAAAGCTTTATTGTTCCATTCTGCATTGTTGACAGCATTTTCAGGTGCACTAAGATTAGTGAGCTGGTTTTGGCTGCTAGACACAATAAGTCAGATAAAGCATTATGCTTTAGTGATTTTAAGTTTATTAGACAGTCAGTTATTCTGTTCATTAGATCATCGAAAACTGACCAGCACAACAAAGGTACATGGCTCTCTCCTCATCCTTGTACAGATATGTCTATCTGTCCATATACACAAGCCAGAGGATCTGGGCCTGGACCTCTGTTTGTTGATCGGGATCTTTCTTCTTTGACTAAACATCAGTTATGGGCTGTTACTTCCAGGGCTTTGGCTACTTTGGGTGTATCTAATATCTGCTTTGGGACCCATTTTTTCAGATTGGAGTTGTTTCAATGGTGGCTTCCATGGGTTTACACCCTGATGCCATCAAACGACTTGGCTGCTGGACGTCATTTACATATCACAGATTACCTTGTTAATTGTTTCTTTGATTTCCAGATCTCTCCCCTTGGTTGTCAAGAGTTTGAGCCCTGCAATGTGGCCACAGCATGATCTACAGGGCTGCCCGGCAAGCAAGAATGAGACACGTTGGTACTCACTTGGGCCTTGGTGATGTTACCTGTTTCCATTGCTTGGGGAAATAGGTCTGCATTGGTATGGCCTTTTACCGTTGTTGTTTAAGGAACGTCAAGGGCCTCTGCTCCATGTGTTGGTGGTTCACCTTGGGAGCAACAGCTTTGGTTTGTTCAAAGGAAAGCTGCTTATTCTGCAGGTGCTGCATGATTTCTGCCTTATTAAACAGTCATGGCCACTTGTCCAGATTATTTGACCTGCGATACTCCCATGATGGCAGTGGAAATGCAGTGGTGACCCTATAGTCATTGACACTGCCTGAAGGCAGGCTAATAGAGAAATCTGAAAGGCCCTTGAGGCCAGGCTAGGCCACTATCTGCCCCCTTCCCAGATTGTATTTCAGAGGCCAGAGCTCTACAGGGCTCAAGGTGTTCACCTTTCTAATACTGGTAATGCTAATTTCTTAACTGATCTGCAACAGGGTTGAAGATAGGGGCTAAGTTGATGCTTGCCCCATATCTGTGGCACAAATAATTGAATTATATTTTGGTGAGCACCTTGAACACTTTTTGGGTGAAAGGGATGTTTCTGGAACCACCTCTTTAGACCTTGCGACTTGGGAGTGGCAGGAAGAAATTGTCCTTAGGTCTGGCTTGAAAGATAGACCCCCTCTTTAATCTTCATAGATGTGTGTGTGTGGGGGGGGGGCTTTCTGGTTAGACTTCCTGATGTGGACCGGCCAAACAATAACCTAGCTTTTGGGTTTTCATGGAGGGCTCAGGTGTTATTGTCCAAATAAGCTGCAGAGATGGTCTGGAGAAAGACTCTGACTGCCGCTTTCCCCACACGTGGTGGTTATTCTGAATTAATTACAATTTTAATTTAAAAATTAATAAATAGGTCAATTAATAAATGGCCTTGTTTTATCCCAGTTTTGTGTCTACTCTTATTATTTCTGGGGTTGGGCAGCAAATAACAATTCTGACCATGGGAGAAACGGAAACTGAAAAATTCATCCGTCAAGGTCAAAGGCTGGGTTGCTACCTGGAGCTTATGGGAAATGTAGTTCTAGAAAGTTAATTTTTTAATCATTGCTCTAATGTTCCTATGCTTCTAAAGACTTGTAGCTTTGAACAAGCTGACCTCCTATGTACTAAAAAAAGAAGAGCTTTCCAAAAGGCTTGAGCTACCACATTTCCTGGTTATGCGAGTTACTTCTTTTACATGTGCAAAGAAAGCACAGAAGCTCAGCACAGCACCCAAAATGGCATCTGTTCTTTATACTAAAATGAAGAAGCTGCAGAAGGTTTGTGGAAACTTGCTGAGGTTTGTTGTCACTTAGCAGGAAGTGTTCAGGACTTTGTGAAGAACAAAATTACAATTTGTCAAATGTTGCAAACCTTGGAGTTCTCATACAGAGTCTGATTTAACTGTTTCTATAAACAGGAATTCACTTGACATGGTATTTAAGATGACCAACATTTTATCATTTACAAACAATGCTCATGTCTATTCTGCCAACTTTTAGAGAGAAAGGCCACACATATAGATAAGGCTGTGAATGATTTTAATAGCAGGACATATTATTTGTCCAGCTATTCCCAAGTATCTCTACTCTGCTGAAGATCAGAATAAAGACATGGCATTTTTTCAATATGTATCTTCCTCTTTGATATAGTAGTAACATTATATTGTCATGGGTTTTGTATCAGAGGTCTTTGTATTTTGATGGTTGCTTGACCTGAACTGGGTGTATGAGGACTATTTGGCCCTCCTTATGATGTTGAACTGAAACATCTGGCATTCCTTGCCATTGGCTATGCTGGCTAAGACTGCTGGGAGATGCAGTTCAACAATGTCTGGAAGGCCTCATGATTCCACCCGTTTCATAGGAACAAGTAAAAAGGATAAATGATAATCAAAGAAAACAAGTAATATTGAACTCTTTCTCTAGCCAGGGGAAAAGACCACTCACTCTTTGTGAGAATAGCCTGCAGTTTGGAAGGGGGGGGGAACAAGAGCAGACAGCAGGTAGTGTGGGGCTGAGAGTGTATCTATGGCCCTATACAGACAGGCCAAAATAAAGCTGCTTCAGGTCACTTTGGAGATATGCTGTTTACATGATGCATGCATCCTAAGAGTCCGGAAGCTGCACCAAAGCTGTGCACCAGTCCTTAGGACTGGATCATGGCTTTGGTGTGTGGCTTCCGGGCTCTTAGGACAAATGCATTATTTAAACAGCATACCTCCAAAGTGACTCAAAGCAGCTTTATTTTGGTCTGTCTATATGGGGCCTATGACACATTTATAGCAATCTGATACTAATTTAAATGCCTTGGTTACAACATAGACAATGTGGAATGTATGGCTTGCTGAGGTAATTTGCATTCTCTGCTAGAGAGTGCTAATGCACTCCTTTGAACTAAAACTTTCTGGAAGAAAATGTAAGTACATTATCAAAACTAGATACAGTAGGATTCCATTGAATGGAACCATAATAATTGTGGTGACTACTATAACTGTGTTGTATCTATAGACCTTAAATGTAAATTATCCATCATTTTGAGTTCTGTCTTTCTTTCCAGAGATAAGATGTATTCTGCTCATTGGTTGTTGAGCCTAGTCTATGGCAGCACATATGTTCAACCTATATATTTGTAAAGAAATACAATGCTGCAAATCCTTTTTTCCTGCAGGTAATCAAAGCACCCCAGGACCTTTCATTACTCACAGAATTAGGTTTAATGTGATATAAATATAGCAGAGGATGTGTCTAGAATGTAAAACAATCTCTGGAAGTAATGAGAGTTTCCAATTCTTTTTTGTTTTGATGGTACCTGCTGATTCATGATCTGCATCCAAACCATTTCTTGAAATATGTAGGGTCCCCCCCCATCCCTTGTGTATGGGGGACTTTTGACTCACAACTCACGGCTCAGTTTTATTTCCTATACAGTTCAACACCTACATAGCTGGGAGATATTATTCAGAGTTTGGGGGTTCAATTTCACCTGTGGAAATCCAATGCTTTCTTTATTATTCCAATGAAACTTTTTTGGTACTGAACCAGTGTCTGTTGTCAGTATTGGAGTAGATGTGGCTGAACAAATTGAAACTTAATCCAGACAAAACAGAGATGCCCCATGCTTCTGTTAAGTAGAAAAACAAATTAGGGAATAAAGATTCATCCTGTGTTGGATGGGGTTGCACTCCCTCTGAACTTTCAGTCTCACAGTTTGGATGCACCCCAGGTTTCTGTAGTGGCCAGCAGTGCATCGCACAGTTATGACTAGTATGGCAATTGTACCAGTCAAATCTGGTTATGGTGACAGATGCTTTGATTACATTCCATTTGGGCTACTGCAATGTGCTGTACATGGGTCTGCCTTTGGAAACTATTGACTTCACTGGGTCCAAAATACCATGGCCAGAATGCTGACTAAGGCCAATTACAGGGAACAAATAGTTCTGCTGTTGAAATGGCACCACCACTACCAATTAATTTCTGGGTACAATTCAAAGTGCTACTTATGACCTGTACAGTTTATATCTAGGCTACCTGATAGATTTTATCTTGCTATAGGAACTTTCCAGAGTCTTTCAGTCCCATCACCCATATCCTTCTGGTGAGCTGAGAGCCTTCTTGGTGGCTGCTCCCAGACTGTGGAATGCCCTTCTATGGGAGGCTAGACTGGTCCCCTCTGTGCTCACTGTTTGCTAGCTAGCAATGATCTTTCTATTTAAATAGGCATTTAATGATGACATGATTGTGGGGAATCATTTTTATGGGTGTATGTGTGCTGTATTTTAAACGTAGGGCTGGACAGATGGGCAGAAAGGGGTGACAAGATGCCACCCTTTTCTGTTCCAGATAGAGGCCACAGCAACCAAACGTGCAGCCTCTGGGAGGGCTAAAAATAACCCTTTTCTGGTAGGTTCTTTTTAGGCCATTTGTGGAGCACCATTGGTGTGCTCATGTGCCATGATGACGTCCATGTGGCACGGTGCTGTTTAGGTGCTGTGCTGCGCAGATGTCATTATGGCATGCCCCGTCTGTAAAGGACCATGCCAAGATGGTCCCTGGTGTGTGCGATAAGGTTGCTGAGTGTGTAAATGCTCAGCCCCCACGCACCCCTAATTCAGGTCCGAGCCGGCACAAAGCATCCGTCTATCAAGCCCCTTAATTGTTATATTTTAAGTAGTTTTATACTTTTAAATTTTAATAACCTTTTAATATGGCAACTTAATTCTGTTTTAAGATTTTGATTATCAGGTTTAACTTTTTCTTGTTTTAGCATTTTTGTAAGCCTCTTGGAAAAAGATGGGAACCTAAATTGACATAGAATGACATGACATGATATAAAAAATAGTGGACTTTGCTATGGGTGGGACCTTAGAAGTTGAGAAAAAGACATTTTGACTGGCATGGAACATTCCCAAAGATAAGTATTCATCAGCTCTGTATGAAAGAGATGGTCAACATAAAAGAATTTACAATAAATTTAAAATAATACAAAATGATGCAAAGAAGCAACTCAGATTTTTATGGAGCTGTAAAACTATTGTAAAACACCAAGCACTCTGAAAATATAATTTGTTGTAGTTTTCAATATCTGAATGCATGATGGAGTGCTAAAACAATTGTTTTGCCACATTCACCAGATGGTCTGGATAATAAACTCATATGGACAATCATCTCTCAAAATACAAATAAGTTTAGTCTGAAAAAAGGTGAGAATGAGAATTTTGTACATTTAAATAGTCTCAGCAATATTCTGCTGAACTCTGTCTACAAATTATATTTTTGAGCCTGTTCACTAGGGGCATGTACTTGTGATTGAGAGTACTGCTGATCAACAGTGAGTAAAGGCTGGATTATTAATGGTGCATTTGGAGCAAGGAGTGGGCCCCATGCTACTGTGCTACTATAGGTACTGGTCCCCCTCATATTTCTTTGTTCTACAAAGCTATCAAGAGGGAAATGATCTTGGAGAAAGAAGACACTACATACAGTATTTCCCTCCCCATGCCTGGGGGAGAAGTTATTTTCTTACATCTTTTCTTTACACAAATATAAACAGGTATAGTGGAGGCAAACTGATTCCATGTGTTTATTTGAAAGGTTTCCGTACTGCCAGGTATGTGAGAATTCATTTAGCAGACAATACAGCCATTTATCCTTAAAAAACAAACAAAAACAAAACAAAATAAAACAAATAACACTGCACCCATTTTTAAATTTTCATTTTCAGCCAGCTCACAACTTTTCTCTCCCTTTCTCATCAGAATCTAGAATGGAAACTACTTTAAATTTTTTCTCTGCTCTATCACGTCACTGAAGGGTGTCAGTTCCTAGGTCTAATGGATATTACGCTGGAGAGAGAGATCCACAGCTATATGGAGAACACTTTTTGAGGTTAATTTCTATTGAGAAAGCTGCAGCAGATAGTCTGGTACCGTTAGGAAATCATACATAGGAATGTCAGTTTTTGCAAATTTTGATGTGAACTGGACGTAAATCCAGTTGATAATCTCAATTAAAATAGACTGATTGACAATGACATCACAATGGCTAGCATCATCTGGTCTGGTAACTCATGGTGTCACCCTCCCTTGATCTCCTCCCATACCACACCATACAGAATCCTTAGTAAAGTTTTTTGTACTGATGTCACTCATAAATCAGAATTTCTGTATATCACTGAATTTAAGGGTGATAATTGTAACATAAACAACTAGCAAAATTAAAATTATACCTTGAAATTACAATATCATACATCTTAAATGTATTTACATGTACATACTTTCATGTGGTTAAAGGGAAATTTGGTAAGATGTGATTTTTAATTTTTTTAAAAAAGAATAAAACATTGTTAAATTTTAATTTTTTTTAAAAAAATAAAATTTTAATGTTTAATTGTTTCAAACCTGGGACCTCTATTTTCTCCTCCTACTGAGCCTTGCCTCACCCATACCATCTCTTCAGCATTTTTAAGGGACATAGGTGAACACCAAAAGGCAAATAATTTGGGTGCAGTGATGTCACCACCCTTAAGCTGTCAGGTGGTGCCCGCCACGCCCCCTAGTGATGCCCCTGCCTATTGAATCAACTGATGAATTGTAAATCAACACACTAATGAAAATCTCATCAACTTAATGAGTCTGCTCTAAGTAGCACTTGCGATTGGATATTAGCCCTGATCTGCACCTACCAGAAAAGTAAGAGGATATAATCCTTTGGGTTTCCACACTTGTTTGAATTTTTCAACCTATGCCCAAAACACACAGGTCAAATAAAGTGGCTTCTGGCAGTTTTTGGAGTGTGGTGTTCAAACGATGCATGCTCCCAAAACTGCCAGAAGCTGCTCCAACACCATGATCTGGTCCTTTGGATTGGATGAAAAAGGAGTGGAAATAATCTGGCTCCTGGTTTTGGGCAGCTTGGAACCATGATAGCAGGCCACTTTAGAAGCGGGCCATGCAGTTGCCACAGTCCCAGTGTGATTGTGGCCAGAGTGGCCAGAAGCTGCTCTTTCTCTGCCATGTGCTTCACCCCTAGTTCTCTCAACAGAAAAACACCAAATTTATTTTGAGAAAGGCCATATTTTAGAATAAAATATTTCTGAGAATGTATACTTTGGAATAAAATTCATTTATAAACATCTATATACAAATATTCCTGCAGACATCTATAAATTCACAGACAATAGGATGGGATGTAAGAATGAATATGGGCAAAGTTGATCAAGACTGGAATGGAAAAATAGACATTGGTCTGTTCCTAACCATGAGCCAAACAAAAGATGGTCTCCCAGCATCTATCAGTATCATGTCAAGAACTGTCCATTTATTAGATCTTTGTATTATAAAAAATCAAGGATCATGTGAATATCTTTTAAAAGTCACAGCAGTCAGTCTCTATATTCTCAGGAAGTAAGCAAATTAACTTTTAAAAGAAAAAAAAATCATGCAGAATTATACAACCTGTACTGTAAAGAAACAGGTGTTCCTTGTGTCTGTGCAATATGTGTGGCAGCTACCTGGGTTGTAAAATGATTAGTTGTCACTGTTAGGACATAAAACCAAAGAATTAGCAGCTGTGGTTTACAAAAAGTTTTAGCCGAACTTAAGGATTTAAAAAATAAAGAAGGAAGAAGAGAATTTCTGCTACTATGCAGAAATATGTCACTTGATAATATGAAAAAAGAGAGAGAGAGAGAGAGAGAGAGAGAGAAGGAACATTGGAAAGAGAATGAAGGCATATATATGCCTGGGCTTGTGCTAGATCAACATAATCCATAATTGTCCGAATCCCTGGTTGAACAGTCTTCTCTTAGGCCAATAAAAATCATTTAAGGTTGCTGTCAACTTTTCCCTTGGCAATGGGAAGCAAACTGCGATTAGACATGCTATTAAAAAAAACCCTGGAAGATGAACAAATCCAAGGCTTTGTGAAAACAGAGACTTCTTAATTTATCTAACCTTTTCCTTTCAGTCTGTGGATGTTGAAAGGTTCAGCAAATTTTTAGCAAAGGTAAATTTTGTATTGTAATGACAGCCAAGGAATTTGATTCTAGAAGCTTTACTAAACTACAACAATTTATTTGGTAAGCTAACATAAGACCCCATAGCTTGTGGTTTTCTTTATTTTTAATCTAGCAACAATGCCAGTGGTGTGCCATGTTCCCTGTAGGATATCTGGCTTTAGCTGGTGCTAGAGCTTGGTAAAACCTCTAAACTCTGTTTTCTGTGTGGGGCCTGAAATGACAGAAAATATATTTGTTGGAGTTGATAGCTACCATGAGAATAGCCTTCTCCTTCCACTCAAGACTTCCAGCTAATCACGAGCATTCATACATTTGTGAGATTTACAGGAATTTTGAAGAAATAAACCACACAGAAAAGAATGCAAGGAATTTAATGTGAATGGCCAAAAGATCCTACAATTCCAAAAGACAGAGGAATTTACTTTAGTCAATGGGAAAATGTATTGACTATGTACATTGTGATGTCATTGTCAATCAGTCTATTTTAATACATATGCATAACTGAAAGTGCACATTAACAAAATATGCATTCAATTTGTATTCAAATTTCAATGCAGAATGCAAAAACAATGGGAAAATGCACGTGAGATTTGAAGAAACACAGAATGTCAAGACTAAAAGATTTCACATCCCTACTTATATACCCAGTTCTGAGGTATAGAAGCAATAACAAAGAAAGAGAAATATCTTCTGTGGAAAAATGGCAGTTGCCACATGCAAAATGGTGGTTACTGCCCTTTCAGGTAATTCAATTCCATGCTTACTACAAGTGCATCTTTATTTCACACTGGATTATGACACACATATATTCACAGACAGGGTTATCAGTTCATCACAGGTCCTCCAGAATACAAGGAATGTATAGTAGTAGACAGTTCCATCCAGTAGAATCATAGGGCTGAAGCAGATGGGCTTCTTGAAGGAGCCTCTAGCTGCTCTAGCCGTGATCAGCCTAGGACCATGGCTGCTGGATGGCCTGCTTCTAAAGCAGGCTGCCACCATGGTCTCAAACATGCTGCCAGCATGGAGATTTTTTTCCTCCTTTTGCCAGTGGCTTTGGGTGACCTTAGGCAACCAAAGAGCGGCTTCCAGCCACATTAGGGGCAAGTCTCATATCAATGCCAGAAGCCATCCTATTTGATCTGTTTGTTTCAGGCCTTAATTTCCAGGTCTACTACAGTTACTCTGGTGATGTATTACTATTCGCAGACAGCTTTAGACTTGTTGCATTTGGATAGAAGTTTAAATCAGTTTGTCTTTATACAGCAGTTTATACAGCAGTATATACAGCAGTTTAGAATGTAAATGATAGTCAGTCAACAATGTGAATGTAAAAATTACAATGATTTATACATGGGACAAATAGCAAACAGATGTTGAAATATACTTTTTAATGTCTGTGAAAATGCCCATAGATCTTTTCCTGCATATAGGACAAACATGTAATCTGGAATGGCAGGTATGATTATTTGAGGACTTTAACCAGAGGCCTTTGATTTTAATTGAATGATGCTGAATTAATTAAAAAAAATAGAGTCATTTGAGAGGACAATCAGTGAGGCAAAGGAAGAAATAGCTGAGATGACCTGGACTCCCTTGCCTCCTTCCATTGGGACACAACAGTGGGAAAGATTGCAGTATTTTAAAGTACACTGTTTTAGCTGAGAGTATATTGGGTTTTCTTTTGGAACTGAAAACTCAGCTGATTCCCATACACTGTGCCCTACAAGGACTAACCATCATCTCCTCTCTCAATGAATGTCTTCGGGCAGTAATGGGCTGGACGAGGAAAAACAGATTGAAGCTGAATCCAGACAAAATGGAAGGGCTCACGGTAGCGGCCCCGAAACCAAGAATTGGGTTGCAACTTTCAGTCCTGGACGGGGTCACACTCTCTGTCAAGGACTGCGTTCGCAGTCTGGGGGTGCTCCTTGACTCGTCGCTCCTGATGTCGAACCAGGTAAATGTGACAGTCAGGAGCGCCTGTTATCAGCTTCGGCTGATACGCCAGCTGCCTGCGCCCTTTTCCGGAAGTAAGGGATCTTGAGACTGTTGTGCATGCACTGGTAACCTCATGTCTAGACTTCTGTAATGCGCTCTACATGGGGCTACCCTCGTGCTTGGTCCGGAAGCTGCAACTAGTACAGAATATGGCAGCCAGAGTAATTTCTGGAACATCTAGGAGGGACCATATTACCCGGTTCTAAAGTCCCTCCACTGGCTGCCCATTAGCTTCCGGACCCAGTACAAGGTGTTGGTTATCACCTTTAAAGCCCTAAATGGCTTGGGTCCAAACTATCTTTGGGACCACCTTCTCCCCTACAATCCTCCCTGCGCACTCCTTTCCTCTGGGAGGAGCCTACTTTAGCCACAAAAATCTAGGCTCTCGGCTACCTCCTAGAGGGCATTTTCCATCATCGCCCCCAGACTGTGGAACGGCCTGCCGGATGAGATCCATCTACTTACATCCTTAGACAGCTTTAAAAAGGCTGTTAAGACAGATCTCTTCTGGCAGGCCTTCCCAGAATAGAGAACCTGGCCTCAGAAAAACATCTGGGAATAAGATATTGCTGCTCCCATTGATTGTTCTGCTGATGTGATGTTGTTGACCTTCTGGTCAGTTTTTAACTTGTATGGTTGGATTTAATACTTTTTTAAGGAGGGGAGGGTACTAGGGATTTTATATGTTCTGTATTTGTTAGCCGCCCTGATTGTTCTCAGAGGGGTGGGATACAAATAAATATTTATTTATTTATTTATTTATTCAATGAGATGAAGATAATGGGGCTGTCTCATTTAAGTTGATAATGGCGCATTACAGACCGCCCAAAACGGGTGGTCTGGCGCTGCTTCAGCAGCCAAACCGCGCGGCTCCCTCGCGGAGCAAAAAGAAGCCCCAAAATGACACTTCTTCTTGCACCCTGGATGGGACACCGCAAGGCGCTACTCGTGCACTCGCAGTGTCATATTCGGGGTGCGACGTGCGGACGCTATGCGTGTAAAAATGGCAGCGCCCGTGTGTACAGAGTGCCACCATTTTTACACCCCTGTCATGTGCTAGGGGTGAGGCCGGTGTGGACACTAGGTCCTCGGCCAACCCCTAGCACGTGACGGGGGCACCGCAAAGGCCCGTTTGTAACGGGCCAATGGTTTTCACGGAAATAGTTCTATTTAAACTGTGTGGCAACTGTGGAAAATGACATAGTTCCAGTGGCAGAAATGTTCTGTAATTACAGTGAGTTCCTTTGAGACCTTTATGGAAATGCATCAAGAATATTCACATCATGTTTCACCATAGCTTTAGCCTACAAAGTGGGGTGGGGGGATTGGAATAACACACCAAACCTGTGGAAATGCATAGGGAGAAATAAAACACACACTGACTGAAACTATGTTATACTGACTATACTGAAACACCACTAGTGTTTCAAAACAGCAATAAAGGACAGTAGAAAATCATGACATGGAAGGTTGACAATCAGGAAGTAGGTGTTCACAAGTTTGTGCTTTGCCTTATTACCAAATGGAAGTATTGATTTCAGTTAACCTAGCCATGTAAAATTAATCTAAAATATAACCTAGTCTGTAAAATTAACAAAATATCTCCATTCATAAATTACATGATGCACACATC
The DNA here is from genome assembly GCF_019175285.1 of Sceloporus undulatus. Lineage (NCBI taxonomy): Eukaryota > Metazoa > Chordata > Lepidosauria > Squamata > Phrynosomatidae > Sceloporus > Sceloporus undulatus. Next base: position 281,367,101 of record NC_056523.1, read on the forward strand.
TGTGTAATTATGAAGGGCCACACTTAAAAATAAAATTTGGGGGCACATTGTTGAATATGTAGAAAATATTTTTTTTTCCAGTCCTCAAATAGGGGACATGCCTTACAAAAAGGAACACAAACCAATCCTGTAAGGGATCATTTTTCTGACCATCAAATAAGTGACATCCCTTGTAATAAGAGACACATCGCAATCATGCTGCCCAAACATGTATATACAATGCCTCATTTGCATGATCACTGCCTTTTACCAACTCTGAAAAAAAATAGGAGACTATTTGGGAACAATGGGCATGATCCTTTATGCTTTAAACATACTGTGAATGTATGCCAGGGTAGTTATCCTGGATCCCACAGTGCCACAAGTAATTATGCAAAGGGCACCAAGGCCTTAAGCAAATTCATTCCACAATAATCAGAAGTAAGAGAGAGGTTGTCAGGGTACTTGTGGAAAGATTAGTTACATTAGGGACTGAACTTAACATAACCTCTGAGAAAGAGCATCGACTTGCACAATTGTATGTATGCTAGCTAATACCCCAAGAGGACTCCAGCCAATGACCTCCCTTATGTTCCTTCATCATAATCACTGTTGGTTCTAATTTTCATTCTGTCAATAAGCAGAATGTGAATGAATATGCTTTGAAAGAAGGGGCAAATTAACTCTCATATTTTTTAGCTTTTGCATAGGGTGGTCAAATTATATGTTACCTACTTTTGCACAAAATATTGACCCAGAGGTCCTTTCCAAATGGGATATCATCTTCAGGAGGGAGTGTCTTGCAGACAAATACTGGATAAGGGTAGTGCATAATTATTCTCCTGCCAGCCATTTCACCTCTGAACTCCCCTGCTTTCATCCCATGTCCCCTCATAAGTGGTGCAGTTGTATGTTAGCCTCTCAATGGTGGATCTGATTCCCTTGAAATGAAAGCAACCATAGATTAAAGCCATTGGTGGAGGGTGAAGAGTGGATAATCAAGCAATAATAAACCATCACAAAGAACGTCCCTTTAGGTTCATTCAAAACAGAGAAGGAACCACTTTATGCTATATGGAGCTTGAGTGCAAAATGCAGTTTGGCCCAGAATAGAGATGTAAATATTCATAAATGTAATTCTCATGGGCGAGAATTAATAGTTTTTCTCAAGGACTCAAAAACTGTGTACTTTGGAAGGACTATTTGCACAATTTCTTTTGCAAAAAATATAAGGAATTTTTTCCTGCAGAAAACAGCATTGTCTGTGTGAACTGTTGTTTTATTAACAGGAAACTTGCTTTATACAGAGAAAAATACAATTTGAAGTTGAAGGCTTTCCCATCTGGCATCCATACTATTTTGTGGGTTTTTCGGGCTATGTGGTCATATTCTGGAAGAGTTTATTCCTGATGTTCTGCCAGCATTTGTGGCTGGCATCTTTAGAAAATGCTGGCATGAAAGTGAGTGGGGTATATATACTGTGTGATCCTTGGTTGAGAGGAAGTGATTTACATGTTAATCTGTGTGTTGGTCTGTTGTTGAATGGCAAAATGTCAGTGTGTCTATTTAATCAGTGATCCATTGTTTGCTGGGAAACCCTGGGTAGTTTTCATTAACACTTGCTAGGTCTTGGTGCTTTATAGGACTGGTGGCCAAACTTTGGGCCCGAATAGACAGACCAAAATAAAACTGCTTTGGGTCACTTTGGAGGTATTCTGTTTAAATGACAGATGCATCTTAAGAGTCCAGAAGCAGCACCAAAGCTGTGCTCCAGTCCTTAGCATTGGAGTGTAGCTTTGGCGCAGCTTCCAGCAAATTAGGACGCATGCATCATTTAAACAGCATACCTCCAAAGTGACCTGAAGCAGCTTTATTTTGTCCTCTCTGTTCGGGCCCTTTGTTTACTTTAAGGGTTTCTTCTTTCCTGTTGAACTTGTCTGAGTGTTTGTGGATTTCAATGGTTCCCTGTGCATTCTGACTGATAGTTGTTGTCATGGTCCAGAACTTCAGTATTTTCAAACAGTGGTTTATCCCCAGAATGGTTTATAATGTGTTCTGCTACTGCTGATTTTTCTGGCTGACTCAGTCAGCAGTGTCTCTCATGTTCCTTGATTTATGTTTGAACACTGCGTTTTGTGGTCCCTATGTAGGCTTGTCTGCAGCTTTAAGGTTTGCAGTAAACTCTTGTGGCTGTGAGAGGGTGTCTCCTGCCCTTCACCGAATACAGCATTTGCTGGGATTTCTTGATTGGTTTGTAGATCATTTGGTTTGATCAGGGTCAGGGGATTCCCAGCAGACAATGTATCACTAATCAAATAGACACCCTGAGGCCTTGCCATTCAACAACAGAACAACGTACAGATTAATATGTACCGTATTTTCCGGCGTATAAGACGACTGGGCGTATAAGGCGACCCCCAACTTTTCCAGTTAAAATAAAGAGTTTGGGATATACTCGCCGTATAAGACTACCCCTCTTCCAAAGCATACCAAATAAAAATTTAAAAAACCATCAGATTTGATTTCAATATGGTAATTTTAATTCAGATGCTTATGACATGCAGGTACTTAGCAGGAAACCTTGTTGTATACAAAGCCTGCTTGGATTGGTCAGCTCTCCCTGCCTGCCCAGCCCTCCCTGTCTCCAAGACTATCAGAGCGGCAGCTGCTTTCATACGATCGTCGCATATGGTGGGGATGTGGCCGTTTTTGAGCTCCCCCCACCAAATGCAGTGACTGCAGATTCTCCAGTCGGGCTCGGAAGTTTCAGCACCTGCCCTATAAGACAACACCCGGCGTATAAGATGACCCCCGACTTTTGAGAAGATTTTCCTGGGTTAAAAAGTAGTTTTATACGCCAGAAAATACAGTAAATCACTTCCTCTCAACCAAGGGTCACACTAAAAAAAACCCATAAAAAACTAAAAATACAATTTCTGATCAGAAAATGCTGGGGGAGGGGTTTCTGTGCAAGAAACCCACTTTGTCCCCCCTCTCCTACAAACTTGAGTTCTGTACCGTGAAGACTGTTGATCATCTACGATTCTCCTAGCCAGGGTTTCCTTTGACATTTAGGAAATCCCCTTTTCACTTGGGGTTTGAGTATTTGCAAATATTCTTTCTATTCCAGAGATATTTGACACAAAGTAATTATTAATCAAGTGTGATGTAGCAGTGTGAATGCTGGACTAGGATTCCAGGAGACCAGAGTTCAAGTCCTTGCTCAGCTATGCAAACCCACTGAGTGATCTTGAGCAAATCACAGTCTCTCAGCCTTCAAGGAATGCAATGGCAAAGAGTAAAGTGTGCCAAGAAAACCCTGTGATAGACTGCATTCAACTTGAAGGCAGGTAAGACCGAGGGCAGGGAACCGTCTAACTAAAAAGATTGTATGTACAGCGCTGTGTAAATTTACAGCGCTTCATAAATAAAGGTTAATAATAATAACAATAAATGTAAAAATGACAACTGAATAACCAGAGACACCACAAGGGTGGGAAATCCAGCCAGGATTTTTCTGCTGGTCTTCTCACAGCTTCCAAAGCTACTTTCCACAGCTACTTGAGTGAAAGCTCTGCTGATGACAAATTATGGTCCATCACCAGTGGTGCTCCCTTTGAGATTGGAAGAGCTCCAGGAGTACTAGTAGTAATATCCAGAGGGACTTATCTGGGAGCAGATGCAGTGGCCACTCCTGAAACAAACAAAGCCCAGAAACAAATTTTGGTAGCAATGACTGCTCCCATTTCAACTATTGGCCAGGGAGATCAAAGGTAAGTAATTTTTTTCCTTTTATTTAAGGTCCATATAAGAGGGTCCTTAACTATTGATGGCCAACCATGAAATAATGAAACTAGACATAAAGCATTGGGTTAAACAAGGGTCAATTTATTTGACCCAAGAACATATTTAATGTATTGAACCCTGGAAAAAGCAAATGAGGGGAGCAACCTGATGTGGGTCCAGATAAGGACAGGTGTCAGCCTGTGACCTCAGCCTTCTCTTGTGCATATCACTGAGGGAAACCCAATATCATGAGTTGCTCCCCAGCCAGCCATTTACCAGCAGACACACTGAGGGCACTCCCCACAATTTTTCCCAAACCTTGGTTAGTGTGTTTTCCTGAGGGGCTAGCAGCCTAGCCTTTTTAACTCCTGCCAGAGGCATGTGGAATTTGACAGTAAAGCAAAGCATAGAGCAAAGAACAGAGGGTCCTTTGTTTCAGGGCTTCTCCTTTACTTTTAACTGCTTTTATTTCTTTAAGGAGCTTGTGAAGGGGTTCTGTTCAGAGAAAGTGAGTCAGAGACTTGCCTCAGGAAGGAGCTAGCAGCCAGGACCTCTCTATATAGAAATACACCATTCTCTTAACTCAATCACAGAGTTTGAGGAACAAGCCAGGCCAACAGGGGTCTTTTATCTGGGTGTTTAATAGGCAATTTTTGAGTGGGAAGCTCACAGTCCTGTTTGAAGGGGTGTCATATTGAGGATGGAGCAAGCTTGTTTTCTGCTGCTCCAAAGACTAGAAAATAGAACAATGGATGCAAGATCCAGGAACAGGGATTCCACCTCAACATTAGAAGGAACTTCTTGACAGTAAGGACTGTTTGACAGTGGAACACGCTCCCTCAGAGTGTGGTGGGGTCTCCTTCCTTGGAGGTCTTTAAACAGAGGCTGGATGGCCATCTGTCAGGTATGCTTTGATTGAAATTTCCTTCATGGCTGGGGTTGGAGTGGATGGCCCTTGTGGTCTCTTCCAACTCTACAATTCTACAGGAGAGAGTAGCCCCTCCAGTCAACCCTAAGGGGAATTGGTCCTTAACTAGTGTTGGCTTTTACTTGGTTTTTAAAAGAATCCTCTTATCTATGTCCTCCTCAAAGTTATACTGCAATAACAAACATAATTAGGATAACAGAGCTAAAATAAATCATAACTATTGATTCTTAAATTTTATAGATGGACTCAATTGACACAGCACTTGAAATATAAATTACATATATTCACTGAAGATGAGGATTTCAGTCATTCCTAGGCACTGCATACTTATATTCATTCCAGTGCTAGAGGCAGCATAGAGATTATGGCAGCTTTTAAACCAAAATGTTGTTGTTGTTGTTTTTGTTATGTGCCTTCAGGTCATTTCCAACTTGTAGAAGCTTTAAGGTGAACGTATTATGATTAGGCCCAGAAGAAAGCAGCTTTGGTGATATCTATCATACAACATTGCCTCCAACCTGTCACTATTGTATCCCCCAAGTGCAGTTAAGCTGTCCCTTTCACTGACAGGAGACACCTGTCAATGAGTTCACAATTACACTAGTCTCCAGGTGAAAAATGTTGCTTCTGGGGCAGTTGCATTATTGGCAGTCACATGGTGTTAGTGTCTCCTCCTCTCTTCCATCCCCCTTCCTGTCGGTATTCCCAAGCAGCCTGATCCTTTAATTTTTCCCCTATTTCTTTTCTTTCTTTCTTTCTTTCTTTCTTTTTAAAAAATCTTAAATTACAGTAGCAGAGCTCTGAATTGTGCAAAAAAGTGAAAACAAAAATAAATAAAAACAAAACCTGTAAGACATGCTGGGTAGGGCATAGAGCATGGGGTGGGTGGGCTTAAAAAGAGTACCAGAAAGAGACCAATACGGTGGCAGTCACACAATTGTGAAGATGTGTTGTAATGTGCAAAATACAAACAGCTATAATTCAGTTTTCATTGGTAAGCAAGATTGTGGGGAGATCAGGGCTCAAGTAGCAAAGCCTTCTGTAAATCAGTTTGTGGATCACTTGTGGGAGATGCTGTTGCACTCCTGTCCTGCTAGTGAGCTTCCATAGGTCACTGGTTGCACTTTGTGAACAGCAGGATGAGCTGGTTGGGCCTTGCTCTTCTTATGTTTTTGATATGGTGTCTGTTGATGATTTCACCAAATTGTATTTATATCTACAAAGGTGCTGTTTGCCTATACCAGGGATGGGTTAAGTGCAGCTTTCCAGTTGTTGTTGTATGACAACTCCTCTCAACCCTAGTCAGCATAGCCATTGGTAAAGAATTTTGTGATGTCTGAAGACATTTGCCTACCCCTAAATTATTATCAGTAGTTCAATTATTTTTCTATATATATCCAGTCTTCCTTCTGATATAGAATTCATAACAATTCATGATATCTTATCAAGGAATTGAGCAGATTTGTTTAGTTTCAGCAAGGTTACTGTATTATGTGTTTTCAGCTCATGTAGTGAAGTCTACCTCACTGCATCCCAGGTGGAAATGTGGAAATAGTGAGTAAAGACATTATGGGGAAATACAAGTTCTCAGTCAGTCAGTAAAATTATGAACAAATATCATCCAGAGCTACATGATCCAGAACAACCATCATCCAGAGTTTCCAAAAACTGAGCTAACCATCATTGTGTATTTTTAATGGTACCCTTGTGTGTTGGTTCAAACCACTGTCTTTAATTCAGGCTGCAGTATCAGTTCATGCATTGTTTACAGACATATGATAGCTAAACATAATGGGGATGAGATAATGGAAGACAAAAAGTTTTAATTTAATTTTCTGGCCACTGCATGCCACATAAGACCATTTTAGCCTCCTTTTTTATTTATGGCTCTTGGTAATATGAATGTTAAATAAAATATATGTCTGCCTACAATGAATTAAGGTCCTAACAGGTGAATAAATCCTTGCCAAGATAATGTGCTTGTCATTACTTGTGTCCAGCACTTCTGAGCAGTACATTAGAGAACATTCTGATTTTATCAACATTCTCACTTATAGAAAGCCCCTCGTCATCGACACCTGCCCAGCATCCATCCGTTACGTACTTTCCCTAAATGTATCAGGACTAGAGTCCCAAGTGTCTTCCTCTTATAAGTTTAATATCTTAGGTAGTGTGTTTGTCTGTGCCTTTATGGTCTAGAATTCACTCAGGCAGAAGCTTCTGCTACAACAAATAAACATTAACTTTATCAAATAACATTTAGCAAGAATGTAGCTTAGGTAGAATACTTCAAATGTGGTACGGTTACGTTAATATAACAGTTGCAGGTATTTCACAGTTTCCACTTGACAATCTCCAGTACACTTTCTCTTCTAGTCAGTATCCTTCTCTGACTGTATTGAGGCCATTTGTCTCTTTCTCCAGTTTTTCTACTGGCTTGTCAGAATACCTTTCTGACTTCCTCTGGCCCCAGTCAAATTCCCTATCTGACCCTCTCCCAAGAGCTCTCACTCAAGAACCTCCTCTGAATTCGAACCTTCCATCAACAAAACCACCTTGAACTCCTTTCAACTCTCTTCAACTCCCTAAACTCAACCTTTTATATGTACTCCTTCCCCTGCAGCTATCAGCAAACCAAGTCTGCCCAGTGACTCCATCACAACTACATAATAGGAATCCTTACCTAGTGATGTACTCGAGCCAGGACTACAGAGTCAGAGTATTGGAACATTTTTTGGTTTATCACATGGGACTTGGAGAATGGGAAGGGAATGGAACAGGGGAAAAACTATGTTATTCCATGAATCGTCCTTCAAAATCGGCTGCTTTGGGATGGATGGGGAACTGTTTGGAGACTCCTGACTGCATTGGCAGCATTCTCCCATGTGATAACATACATTTCCCTGTTTCATTCCCTTCCCATTCCCTTCCGTTCCACTCTGTTCCCATTCTCCAAGTCCCATGCAATAAACTTATTTGTTTAGCAAAGACAAGTGCATCCTTTCAGGCTTGTTATTTTCCCTAAATTTAACTTCATAATAACTTGGTAGGAAATAAATTTTCTCAGCAACCATCTCTTCTTATGAGTTGTCTCTGTTGTAATAAAACGTGCTTTGGGGCAGCTTAATCTTCAATGGGCAATTAAAACGCATTAACTTTACAACAGACATGTTCCAAAAGGATATGAAAACTGCTAGAACTCATTTGTTGATACAGAGCAATACAGTGTTGAGCCTGGGCTGTCTTTGCAGGTATGTCTATATAGACTGTCATAATGATTGCTTGCACTTTAAAATTTCAACCTTTATGATGAAGCTGCATCAAGCTTAGTCCAGCTAATCTAGTCAACTCTGATTGTGACTCTCACACAAAAGGTCTCACACAAAGATGTTTAGGTCCCCCCCACCACCACCATCTTGGTACTGAAGGGTTTTTTTTTTAAAATGTCTCCTCAGTTTGAGTAACTGGGGTTTGAACTTGGAGCCTTATGTATGGAAAACATATGTGTGGCCACTGTGTGATGGACCCTCTACTACAAAGAGTGGAGAGTTGGAGACAATTTTGGAGATGGATTTGTGCCTAGACTCTCACTACACAGCTAGTCATGCAGATTAACATCATTCTTGGAAATGTAACAGTGTTCTTTTTCAGGGCTGGCCAACATTTTTTATAATGTTGGTAGGAAAAGTACCTTTTAAGCTAGCTAAGCCAGCTTCAGGAAAGGAATGCCTGGGTTTTAGGATCCCTGCTTTAATTCACACTTAAGTAGAAGGAAGAGTTAGCTTGCTCCATACCACCAAATTAGACATTCATGCTGTGCCCAATGACTTTAAAGTAATTTCTTTGGTGTGTTATAACTCTAACAATTGCTGACCAAAATTATTGATCGGCTTAAACCAGAAACTCTGTCCAGTTTTCCAAAATGATTTCCCAGATATTCCATTGCTCACAAATATCTATCCAAGTTGCCAACATTTACCTCAAGTGAACCTAGACTGAATAATGATAGCAGATATATAAATCCCTATAGATCTGTTTTCCTATTTCCAGACTGCTTAAATCCAGAATATGAGGGACGCTTTTCTGATACACAAAATTTATTGCTAAAATAAGGGATTGAACCATAGTGGTTAGTGCTAACTAGAGCAGATCAATTAAATTAATTGTTGGCTGTTGAATCAACATGTAGGTACATTTTGCTGATTCGGTAGATCTACTCTAATTGGGTCTAGCAATGGGATGGCTATTATTTTCCTCATTCGGTCTTTAAAAGTGGGCAAACTGGAAAAGCAATAGGTTAGGACCAGCTCTTCCATTAGGTATAGCAAAGATGACATCTCAGACATCTCATTTGCATGTCATGAAAAGTCAGCATAGTGTTAATTATTTCATTTGTTGCTGTATTTTTACTGCCAGAGATAAAAAGAGATGTTTGTGAGAATTTCATTCTTGTATGCCAAAATAATTTGTCTAGCTTTGCACACTCTGCACCTTGATTTGGTTCAGGGTGATGAGTTTCTGTTTCCTCTGACAAGCAATAGGCTAGGATGGCACTGCATCTAAAAGTACATTAAGTCCTGTGTACATGTTACTTTGATGGACAGTTGGCCCTCCATATCATGGATTCTCATAGAAATAATTGAATAACAGAAACATAGAGTTGGAAGAGACCACAATGGCCATCCAGTCCAACCACCTGCCATGCAGAAAAACAATCAAAACACTCTCAACAGATAGCTATCCAGCCTCTGTTTAAAAACCTGCAAAAAAAGAGAATTCACCACACTCCAAGGCAATGTATTCTGCTGTCCATCAGCTCTTATTGTTGGGAATTTCTTCCCAATTTTCAGATGTATTCTCTTTTCTACCTTAGGTGGATATTCTGCCCTCATGGATTCAACTACTCAGAGCTTGAAAATATTTTTTTAAAAAAACTTCAAAAAGCTAACATTGCCTGTTCCACATGGGCAAAAAGTATGTGCTCGGCACATACTAGGGTTACAAAAGGGCGTCCCTTCTGGATGCCCTAACCCTAGTACGTGTCGAGTACGTACAAAATGATGGCACCCTTTCTACATGGGCACCGCCATCTTGACATCGTGGACACTTAGTGTCCTCACGTCGCAGCTCACTTATGACACCGCAAGTGCACCATTGGCGCCCTGCGGCGTCATAAGCGCACCGCAAACAGAAGCTGATTTTTGGGGCTTCTTTTTTGGCCATAGGGAAGCCTCGCCATTTGGAGGCTGATGCTTCCCCGTGGTGGAAATGGAGGCGTCGGCAGGCAGCCCATTTTGGGCAGTCTGTAAAGTGCCATTGATTTTGCCATTTTAAATAAGGGACACCATTTTACTATCCCATTGTATATAATGGGACTTGAACATTAATGGATCTTGGAATCAAATCCCCACAGACACCAAGGGCCCACTGTACATTCCAGTGAAGAAAGTAAGACATAGACTTTCAATCTTATTCCTATCTGCTTAGAGTTAAGGCCCCATGCTGACGAAACCAAGTCATACCATGCTTTAGATCAGGGGTAGGTAACTTGCGGCCCGTGGGCCGGATGCGGCCCAGCGAGGCCTTGGGACCGGCCCCAGCCCAGTCCTGCCACTGATTGCTGCTGGGGCCTTTGGCCTCTCATGCGAGGGAGCATGGTGGGGCAATTGTCTATAGAAGCCTCAGAAACATGCATTTATCTTAACATTTTTTTAAAAAATCAGCAAATTTTTTCGTGTGTCCTCCATTTTTTAAAAAAAGTGTCCTCCATTTGAAAAATTTTTCCTACATCAGTCCCGGTTTATTTATTTATTTAAGTTTTTTTTAAAAAAAAATATTTAATTATTTATTTTTTGGCTTCGGCCCCCCCAGTTGTCTGAGGGACAGCAACCCGGCCCCCTGCTCAAAAAGGTTGCCTACCCCTGCTATAGATTGAGCTAAAAGAGAAGCGGACAAGTGCAATAGATGGTTTAAGATTATCATATTTTTTTAAAAAGATTATCATAGGAAGAAAGTGAACGATGAGGACAACTGACAAGTTCATTTGTTCTAGTGAAAATTTCCAACTTTAACTATGGCTAATAGACTAAACCTGAAGCACAAAGCAGTACTCATGATCCACAACTCCATGCCGTGCCTCTTGTCATGGCAATCTAGGGATAGAAAGAATATTTTAAAATATTTTTAAAAAATGTTTGAAAAACAGATTTTTGAGTATCAAGAAACCCTGATGAGAAGAATTCTGATGAGAATCTTCACAGTTTGGGACTTAAATTTGCACATAGTTGTTTTCCACAGAAAACAGCATTTTCAGTGCAGGAAACAGCATTTTCCACATGGAAAATAATAGTTCAACACAGAAATATTGATTCCTACATAGAAAATGTTGTTTTCTGCTCAAAAAAACAAAAAAAGCTGTAATTGGAGATTTGTTCTGTAAAACAGGATTGCACATAGGCTGATTTGCATAGAAAACAGTATTTCATGTGCAGAAAACAGCATTTTATGTTCAAGAATTAATATTTCTGTGTTAAAATATTATTTTCCTTGTAGAAAATTTTGTGGGTTTTGTGGTTTTTGAAAACTTTTTTTGCAGTAGGAAGAAAATTGCTAAAATTAACTGTGTATTTCAGTTAATGCGGTGACATTCACTGCAACAGTTTCTGTACACTACTGCATTAAATCAAAATGTCAATCTACAATGGTGGTTCAGCAAAAGCCAAATTGCTTTTTTGCTGGTGGGTATGCAAACGACTTTCTAGATCTGGTCTAATATATCACAAAATTAACATAATCTACTTGATTCCCATAGTTTCCTCTGGCTGAAATAATGGCATGAGTATGTGACTTCAGAAGTATGTGATGAAGAATACTATCAGATAGACCCAAAGAGGTTCAACAGACCACCCCAAAAGGGCAGGCTGGAGCCCGCCCGTTTTTGCTCCCAAGGGAGCCCGTAGCAAACAAACCATGTGGGCTCCCTCCTCACCAAAAAGAACCTGCTAAAAGCATTAGCACACTGTGGCATGTCAATGACACAAGTGCGGCGCCCTGACATGCAGATGCTATGCCATGTTTGCATCATCATGACGGCCCTCGTGTGGGCAGGTGGCCACTATGGTGGTGCTGCCATCGCACTCTAGGGTTCAGGAGCATGTGGTCACTGCGCGCTAATTTTGGCCTGAGAACGGCGCTTCCCGCCTGTCTGTACCGGGCCAAACTCTCTTCCAAATCAAAGGTTTTCACTATGAAGGTTCACACAGAAAAAACATGCCACTGAAGAATAGATTGTCCAGTTTGATGACTGCACACATGTATATTTCGTTGAGCTTTCTTTCACATAGAACTTTAGTATCACTTTAACACGGCTGCATCACCAAATCTGGGATTTGTAGTTTACTGAAGAACATGGGTCACCTATCGCCAACACCTACGCCTCCTCGAACGCTTTCATCAGTGCTGTTTACGCACAATTCTTAATATACACTGGACTGACTATGTGACAAGCAGGGATCACTAGCATTGAGGCCATGGTATTGAGGACGCAGCTGCGCTGGGCAGGACACATTTCTAAGATGAAGGACCATTGCCTCCCAAAAATAGTATTCTACGGTGAACTCGCCACGGGTCAGAGTAAGAGGGGTGCCCCAAAGAAGAGATAAAAGGACTCCCTGAAACAACACCTCAGGCTCGGCCAAATTGATCACCAACAATGGTCCACCCTGGCCTTGCATCGGGAGGCATAGAGACGCACTATCTACGATGCTGCATTCTTCTTTGAAAGCTCATGCCGAACGAGTCTCAAAGAGAAACGACAATGCAGAAAGAACCACAATCTGGAAACATCACCCAAGGAGACTTTCTGCTGTGCTTTATGCAACTGTCTAACTCGGATTGGCCTTTTCAGTCATTAACGTGCTTGTAGAAAGCGCGGGATGAGTCCTTCCTAAATCTTCATTCACGAAGTAAAGCCAGAGAGAAAAAGGTGGTTAACAGGGCATTCTAAATGCCTCACCAAACTAAAAATCCCAAGATTCCATTGCTTGAAGCTATGCCTGTTGAAGTGTATCAAAATGCTATAAATGTGTAGTGTGAAGGAGATCTGAATGTCATGTATGAAGAAGTATGAGCTGTTTCCCCCCCATAGCATGTACTTTTTCTTTCACAGAAATGTGAAAGAAATGTAGTTATCATTTCTGAAGTGTCTTATTGAAGGCAATTTGATCATCAGTCATATTTGGGGACTTCTATTTTAACCTGGTATAATTTACAAGTTTAAAATTATTGTTCACTGTTGCTGTAAGGTTTTCTTTTTTGTTCTCTTCTGTCATCGTTTCTCACTTTCTTGTGTTTCAGAAAATGTCCTTGAACTAGAGCTTTTGAAAGCATGATGAAAAAATTATAGCCTTTTTTTCCTTGAGAAAAATCCATGCCCACTCTCATATCCATTTATATATTTATTTACAGCTGCTGAAGTGAAACTCCTTGCAATATGGGCAACTGTTGTTCTGGTATGAAGGTGGTAAATATTTATAGTGCCACTGAATGGATTTGATTAATGTTGATAGGTTTTCCACCAGATTTCCATAGCTTGACTCTGATATTTAATCAAAATAAACAAGGAATGGCAACTTAATTCTGTTTATCCATAATAAATGCTATGGCAGTTGTCTGAGATGAAAGTTTTCCACTTTTCCCCCATTACCATCCCAAGTATTTGAGATAAAAAGAAAAGAAAAGCTTCACACAGCAAGCAAACAAGAAAGCAAGCAGAAACTTCTGTCTATATAAACTATACTGAAGTGTTTGATACTGTGAAAAAGTTTTCACTGTTGTAGATAAAGTGCATGCAAACAAACTATTGAATTCATCGCCATAAGATGTAGTGATGGCTCTCAACCTGGACAGCTTTAAGAGACAAATTCATTAATGTGCGGGCTATCTATTCCTACTGGTCAGTATCACTACTTATAATTTCTATTATAAGAGAACACGTGAGATGGAAGGTATAGTTGCCTACATACCCCACTAGTAGGCTTACTGTAGGGTTGAGCTGCCATGTGAACCAAAACCTGAACTAGATAGGCCTTCAGTCTGATCTAGCAGGGTTCTTATGTTCTTATAATTTCTAGCAGTTTCATCTACATGGTCTTATTGAAAAGTGGCCAATATTGCCTGGCTGTATCCACACTGTACAAGTATAGCAGTCTGGTACTACCTTAACTGCCATGGCTCAGTTCTATAGAATCCTGGGAAATGTAGTTTGATGAACTGCTTAGAATTCTCTGCTTAGAGAGTTTTGTTGCATGACCCTAACATGCAGCATAGAATTCAAAGTACCCCAGTAAATTATAACTCCCAGGATTCCATAGGACTGAACTATGGCAGTTTAAGTGCTATCAAATTGTTCCAACTGTGTAATGTAGTTATACTCACTGTGATCGAAGTCCTCCAAGGGTTCCAAAGGAAAATATCACCCTCATGGCTACATTCCTGGCGTTTGTAGTTTGTTATATCACCAGAGAAGGCTAAATATCAAAGAAAACTACACATCCCAGAATTCCATAGCACTGAGCCATGGTATTTAAAGCTGTGTCAAACAGCATTAATTCTACAGTGCAGATGCAGCAAACTCAGAGTGGATTCCCCACTCCACTGATACGGAAATCACAAGGTGTTGCAGAGCAATGAATACTGCACATGGTATGTCAGATGAAGTAGAACTTTCAGCAAAGGGGCATGGAAAGTTCCTTGGCATTAAAATACGCATATTTCTCACAATGCATGAGCATCTCATCTGAAACACCATTGAGGATTTAATGAAAGGCTTAGGAAACACTGAGATTTTTTGTGGGTACATTCACTGGAGAAGCTTGAAAAAGAATGCTGAATGATGCTCATACCAATTATTTCTGTCCTTCCATCCCACCTTCCCCCCAGGGCCCCGTTACTTACTTGGGAGAAGGCAGTGAAGCTACCAGTCATTTATTCCTTTGTGGAAAACTGAAGGTATGCAAATGGTTTTTCATATGGATAAAAGTCCTTAGAGGTCATGCCCAGCAGGATGTCCAGCCCCAGTTCTGGTAGGAAAAAAAGGTGCTACTGAAGGCTGAGAGCGGCCATCACTGCCCCCTTTGCTGTGTGCTGCCTCTGGAACTTGGCACTATGAAATGCACAGAATGTGTGGCACCATGGAATGCTTAGAGTGTTCTTGGCACTGTGGAACACACAGAATGAAGGCAACTTAGGAGTCTTTCGTCATATCTCTTGCCCACATTTATTGATCAGAGTTACGATATAGCAATGATATTATTTTATGTATTCATATACTGTTTGTCAGCCACAGTGAGCATAGGAGGCTGCCTTTATTGTGAGTCAAACTGTGCGGGAAAGTTTCAACATTTGAGCCTTTTTAAATTAGGGGGGGAAAGGCAAGTAAGGCATGACAGAAGTGCATGCAACCATGAATGGAGTACTGGATTAGAATTAGAAGGTTTTCTCCCTCTCACACCATATTAGAACATGATAAAGCTAAATGATAGGAAATTTAGGAGAGCACACAGTCAAATTATGGAATTCACAAGCTGTAGTGAAGGTAGTCACCGAATGTAATAGATTTAAAAAGAAATGAGATAAACTTATGGAAGATTTGGCTATGGATGGCAACTAGATATGGTGGTTGTATGCATCTTTCAATATCAGAGGAGGTATCCATTTGTATATCAGTTGTTAAAGAACATGAGTGGGAGAGTGCTACTTCACCTGTGTCCTGCTTTTGGGTTTCCCATAGGCTTTCCATTGGTTGGCTGATATGTGAACAAAGTGCTGAGCTAGATGGGCGTTTGGTCCAATAAAGCAGGGCTCTTACTGAACTTCCTCTTGAGTTCAGTAGACAGTTTAGCTTGTTTTTTACAGGCTGATGCACTGCAGGTGTGTTGTACTAGAACTCCCACCATTTTCAGCCTACATCCCCCTTGTTTCAGTCTGGGGAAAGCTGGTATAGCCTGACTAGCAGTAAGAGGGTCCAAGTTTGCTACCAAAGTTGTTTTGTGGGCCTGCTTCAATATGTCAGGACTGAACCCTGGACTCTTTTGGTACATAGCATGTGCACTCTTTCCAAGCTATGTCCCTTCCTCAGTTGCATAGCCTACACTGAAGCTTTTGAGTCATACAGCTCCTTCTTCCCCAGTTCAGTATTCTAATAGTGTCATATCATAATGATAGTAAATCCTTGCAGTTATCTCTCCCACACTGCTGCATACAAATCCACATGACAATCAATGTCACACATTCTTTCTTTGTGGATTATTCTCCTTGTTAATTTCACACATTTCACCCTAAGCAATAAAAAAAAGTCAGCTCTTCTTGCCTACCAACAGATGCGAGCACACAATCCCCCTCAATTCTAGTTTGAGCACACGGTAAATATTGAATATAAATGGGCTTAAAATCTTTTTTTCTCTTAATAAAAAACCGAAAGAAACAAGTAAATTTGGGGAATCAACAGACATACTAATCGCTATCATGCTCAAATCAATCAAGGGGTGCTGGATAGGCTTTTCAAAACAGAACACAAATGCTTGGCATTGTTCAGTCAGATAAGTTAATATATTCAAAAATGCTACAATGACAGCCTTGCCTTTCAGTATACTTAAAAAGTTTTTTAAGAAGCATTTTTTGCCATTAATCCCCTAATGCAGTGTGATTATGGCTCATTTTTTACAAGAAAGAAACTACTCACAAGGGATAAGAGTGAACCTAAGTTAAGTAACTCACAAGCAGTGCCACATTCTATACTCATTTTTTAAAAAGAAAATGTCAGGATTTGGGTTTAATCCTGTCCAGGAGGTATACTTTCAAATATGGAATTTTTGCTCCCCTATCCCAAATATGTAGGGGGTCTAGCTGGGATATGGAAGAAACTCTCTGAATATCATCAGAAATATTACAGCACTTACCTTCAAAGCTGAGGGCCGCTGGCATTCAAAACAGTCTCTTAGAATGTACCATATAAGATCAGCTTATCATTAACCAGGGTCTTAGAGCCATAGTTCTTTTTACGTGTCTGAAACTATATATAAAGGATGATAGAAAGTATATATAATATATCATAGTAACAGAATCATGCTCACAAGAAATAGATTAATTGCTCTGTTTTTCTTTCTTCCACATTTTTTAAGCCCAACTTCTTACCGTTTTGAATATGAATAAATTTGCAGATTTTATTGCATTCTTATCAAGATGAAACCCAAACTAATGCTGTTCTGTCTAAATCCAGCTACTTGCAAGATGGAAAATAACATATTGTACCTCCCAGCCATGTACCTGCTAATCTATTTGAGGTTAGGAAAAAAGGGGTGGCAACTAGTAATGCAAATATGGCAAACTAACCCTATCCCCATTTTTAAAAATCAACATTTAGTTAGTCTTAGAAAGGACTTAGTGCATTTTCAAGATTGATTATTGTGACATTCGGGATAAAGTGCACAAATATGAAAAAAGTAATAACAATGTTGCTTAGCTGTGTGGAAAATTTTAAAAAAATGGAGAAAGGGATGGGTTGCTTGCATCTTTGTAATGAATTAAGCTGTCATTTTGCTTTGATTTGTGTTTGTGGTTAGCCTCATAAAGTGAAATGGAAAATCATTTTGTACAGAGATGTGTTTTGCATAAACTATATCTTGCATTAATTGCAGAAACCACAATGAAAAAAAATGGACTCTTTGGCTGCACCTACCCTGCAGAAATAATGCAGTTTGACACCACTTTAACTGCCACCACTCAATGCCGTGGAATTCTAAGGCAGCACATAACTGGAAGTGTGATATCAGAGCTCTTTGACAGAGAAGGCTAAATAGCTCACAAAACTACAAATCCCAAGATTCCATAGCATTGAGCTATGGCAGTTAAAGCAGTGTCAAACTACATTATTTCTGCAGTGCAGATGCACCCTATGTCTCAGTTGAGACATGAACTCTGGATGAGGCTGGAGAGTCTTTGATTATGCTGGGATGGCCAATTTTATTCATTTTACCTCCCATTACAAATGGCAAGATTTCTTCATATTTCTAGTGGGGACTCTAACTAAGTAGAACACATTTATATGACTACATATGCTATCCTAGTAACTAAATGTTACAATTCTGGTTGCCTGAATTCAAAGCAAAAAACCTGAAGAACTATGCATTCAGAACTCTGGGTTTGGATAGTTGGATCTCTCAGTTCTGTTTCTCCCACACTGACTTTTTCTGGTCTCAAATTCCTTCTGTCTTCAATGTGAACAATTTGAAGAAATTTCATAAATTCATCTAAAAAATGAACTGGAAAAAATTCACAAGAATCACTGATCCTCATTAATAAAGCTGCATTTCTATAGCATTCATAGAGTTGACACTGCCTAATGTAAACATGTAAAGTGCTCTGTCTCTCTCTCTCTCTCTCTCTCACATACACACACAGAGAGAGAGAGAGAGAGAGAGAGAGAGCACGCACGCACGCACGCACGCACACACAGAGCCTTCTATGATCTATCATGCCATAACCAGCTGCTCTCTTGTGTTTTCCACCTGTCATTTTTAATCCTTTGTGTTTCATAACCCAGGAGCACTCAGGATTTTGGCTCTGAACACTCCTTAACCAGCAGCTGAACTTTGTATCTGGGAGGCCTCCGATTAATACCTTCTGAAAATTTATGAAGTGAGAAGTATGACTTAGCGCTGTGGAAGGTCTTCTATGCTTTTCCTAACTGTGCCAGAAGCAAGAAGTCTGGTGAAGCACTAACCTGTTGGCAGAAGGTGCGGTATGTTCAGGACATGTCTTGGCTAATGAGAGACTTGCACTGCATTTTTTTTACATGTGCCCTCATAAAATCACTGTCATATTCTTGATTCTTGCTTGATTCAATCTATGGAGAAGTATTTTAGCATCTTCCTAAAGAAGATCTATTCAAATGTATTTTTTAAAAAAAAAACCCAAAAATAAATTCACATCTGTCATTGCCACAGCACTGTAGCTGATGTAGGTTAGAAAGTGAGATGGTACATTACATTTGCTAACAACAAGGAAAAAACATTGAGGTCCTTGCTGCCTATTACTTATACTTTATTCCAGGAAAACATGAAGTGAGGTCCATAGTATTTTAAGGCTAAATACAGAATGTAATGATCTTAGCATCTGACACAAAGTGTGCATATTTCCTATGTAAAAAGCTCTGGCATCATCAGTTATTTCTGAAAAGCCTTGTTCCATACAATACATATCTACTATTGCTTATATTTTTCCATGAGAAACATTATGATTGTCTCTCTTGATACACTGCTTTTAAAAGCAGGCAGCTTTTAAACTGGCATCCAGGAACTGTGTACAGAATTTGCATGAGTCCCTTTCCATCTACCAGTGCTGGCCCCCTCAAGTCAGGAGTTGTAGTACCAACTGATCCTAGTTATTTTGGCACTCCAAGTGGAACATCGACAAATACCCCTCCTTGTCTCTGCTGCTAAAAACAGAATTAGCACAAACTAAATAACCAAACAATTTGCTCTCTTTTTATGACATGTAAATTCAGCTGCCGAGAAGGCTGGCTCCCTGTCCCTAATGGTAGGGCACATCTTGTTTTTCCAATGGAATCGTTAGTTATTTAATGTATTATGATTTTTTGTGGATTTTTCAGGCTATGTGGCTGTGTTCTGGAAGAATTTATCCCTGTTGTTTTGCCTGCATCTGTGGCTGGCATCTTCAGAGAATGGTGGTATGGAAGTGAGTGGGGTATATATACTGTGTGACCCTTGGTTGGGAGGAAGTGATTTACATGTTAATCTGTTGGTCTGTTATTGAATGGCAAAGCCTCGGGGTGGGAGGATATGCGAGGGGAATTTGTGTCTATTTAAACAGTAATCTGTTGTCTTCTGGGAAACCCCCTGACCCTGGGTGATGTTCATTTGCATGTGCTGAGTCTTGATTTTGGTGTTTTTCAGGACTGGTAGCCAATCTTTGTTAACTTTCAGGGTTTCATTTTTTTCTGTTGAAGTTGTCCAGGTGTTTGTGGATTTCAATGGCCTCCCTGTGCATTCTGATCTGATAGTTGTTGGCATGGTCCAGAATTTCAGCGTTTTCAAGTAGCTTTCAATACCCAGGTTATTTTATAACATATTCTGCAACTTCTTATTTTTCTAGCTGGCCCAGTCTGCAGTGACTGCAGTGATTCAGAAAGGGAGTAAAAATTACAAGGGATTCAGTGCCTCACATGTCAAAATACCATTGCTGGACTTTGGTAGCATGCATCTGGATTTAGGTTGATTTGTTTTACTGCCTCAGCTTTAGAAGGAATTCTTCCAAGTTCCACTTATTGTATGAGTTCTTTCACACAAATATTTTTAAAAAGAGAAATACATAGTATTTTGTAAGCATATGGATATACATGTGAAATATTTATTCACAAATATGGATTTGAAAAACCATACAAGGCATATGAATCAGAAGACTGATTATGTTGGCTGAGGCTTCCTGTTGAACTTTTATATAATAGTAGGCCTAAGTTGCTTGCTTTATATTTCATGAAATGTACATTGCTATCCTATATGTGGCTCAAGTGGTTAAGATGCTGACTCTGTTGATTGCAAGATTGGCAGGTTGACAGTTTGAGGCCCAGGTGCCACATGATGGGGTGAGCTCCCACCATTAGTCCCAGCTTCTGCCGACCTAGCAGTTTGAAAAGATGAAAATGCAATTAGATAAACAGGTACTACTCCTGGGAAGGTAAACAGCATTATGTGCAATCATGCTGGCCACATGTTCACAGAGTAGTCTCTGACAAAGCTGGCTCTTCAGCTTAGTAAAAGAGATGAGTACTACCCCCTATGGTCAGACACAACTTGACAACTTTGTCTGTGAGGAATACCTTTACTTTTTTCTTTCTTTTTTAAAATTGTAATACTGAAGTGGCATGTGCATAAATGTGATCCCTTTTCTGGCACAGCTGTGAAGATCAGAATTGTGAACGCTTTCATGGCTGGCATCCATATTTTTTGTGGGTTTTTCGGGCTATGTGACCATGTTCTAGAAGAGTTTCTTCCTGACGTTTCACCAGCATCTATGGTTGGTATCTTCACAGAATCATAGAATCGTAGAGTTGGAAGAGACTGCAAGGACCATCCAGTCCAACCCCCCTGCCATGCAGGAAATCTCAATCAAAGTGTCCCTGACAGATCCAGCCTCTGTTTGAAGACCTCTAAGGAAGGAGAGTCCACCACACTTCGAGGGAATGTGTTCCACTGTCAAACAGCCCTTACTGTCAGGAAGTTCTTCCTAATGTTGAGGTGTAATCTCTTTTCCTGTAGCTTGCATCCATTGTTCCCGGTCCTGTTCTTTGGAGCAGCAGAAAACAAGCTTGCTCCCTCCTCAATATGACATCCTTTCAAATATTTAAACAGGGCTATCATATCACCTCTTAACCTTCTCTTCAGCAGGCTAAACATCCCCAGCAGAGATCTTCAAAGATGTCAGCCACAGATGCTGGCGAAACGTCACATAGCCTGAAAAAAACACAAAAAACTAAAGATCAGAATTATCTGCTTGATTTTTTCAAAACTCTTATTTGCTGTTTTACTTGAACTGGGAAAGGCAGGTAGTTTTATATTTGGCTTATTTATCTGAAGAAGCCAGAACAAATTAAAACAAAAGATGGTTTGATAGTGCTTGTTTGCACCAGCCATATTTAAATGTAACCACTCTTTGTATCCATTTAGAGAAACAGGGAAAACAAACATATTTACGTCCCTGAAGGAAAGTCATGTAGAAAATGAACTAGTTTTCTGCTTTGCAGTCACTCAGGCACAAATGAATGGATTCAAATTGCAAGAAAAAAGATTCCACCTAAACATTAGGAAGAAATCTTTGACTGTAAGAGCTGTTTGACTTCCTTGACTGTCTCAGAGGGTGGTGGAGTCTTGTTCTTTGGAGGTGTTTAAAATGAGGATAGATGGCCATCTCTCAAGAGTGCTTTACTAGTATATTCCTTCATGTCAGTGGAATTGCAGTCCCTTCCAACCCTATGATTCTATAATTTTACTTTCTTAAAGAATAGGTGCTATTGAACTTTTTGACAAACTCTAGCATGATGCTGTATCACACAAAGTGCACAACACAACAAAAAGTAAAATGCTCAGTGAAAGGCAATTACTTTATTCCCACTATTTTATTTTGCTCCAATGAGCATATGCAAAGTGACTATTAAGGCAGAGCCACACTAAAAGTAAAATCAATTAGAAATTTGTGTAGTAACAGACAAAATAGTTTCAAAATTCATAGCAGTTCAAAAAGCAGTAAAAATAATACATTGTATTAAAACAATAGCCATAATCATGCTTAAATTAAATAAAGAGTTACAATGTGACCATTATAGAAATGATAAAATAAGAAATGAAATGGAATCATAGAATCCTAGAGTTTTAAGAGACCACAAGGGCCATCAAATCCAATCCCATTCTGAAAGTGAAGTATGAAATAGATAATAAATATCTTTCTATAACCTGGAAGCCACAGATATAAAAAAGGAGTTCTATAAAGATATAAGAATCATTTCCAAAATAACAGCTCTGAAAATTGTCTTAGTCCATTTCTAATATCTTGTTTACTTTAATGTTCATCCTCTACAGATGCCCAGATGCAACCATGTACAGAATTGCATAATATTTTTTTTAAAAATGTAAAACATACTGAACTAGCATTTTTTGAGATTCACAAGATCTCCAGATACAGATCACCCACAACAACTGTCATATTTAGAAAATTTAAGTGAATTAAAAATCAAGCAATCACAACTCTGAGAAACAAAATAAAACACAACTTGGAAAAATCAAGAATATGTGGGGGGGGGGGGATAGCCTATGCAGAACCAGAGGTTTAAGAAGTGGGGAGATTTCCTTCTGGTATTCTGGAACCCAAAACAAGCAAAAAGCTACACAAAAATGAATTTGTCTGAAAACCAGTTATTGAGGAAAAAGACAAAGGCCAACAGTTGCCTGAAAAACTAGGCTTGAGATGTTGGTCAAAATTTGAAAAAAGATTCTAAAGAGATTCAACAGGCAATTTGAGCTGAGAGAAGCAAAAACAGCTCTCCTGCTTCCTTCTGGGAGAAGTAAATCAAATAAAACTAACCAAGTTGGATGTCCCCTTCTTCAGGATCCTTCTCAATAGTTCTACACTAATCAATCTTTTCCTGTAATTTCATTGTTTCCTTCGTACTGGTGCTGTTATGCATTTATCATGATTAAAGAATAGTTCTGTTTTGAATAATATTGAATCAAAAGCTTTCATTGTTTCTTTTCTTCATTAGGTCTCTCTTCTAAATGTTTATATCAGATTTCAGGAGTCATACATTTCTGTTACCGCCCCCCCCCCCCCCAAGTTTGCTCCTAGTTGCGTTCTTTTAAAAAGAAAATACTAGTTATCATAAATCTGTTTTCCAGTTTTTTTTACCTGGGGCTAGTTATCATCAGGAATATCTAGAAATTAGGAGTTTTAAACAGTAT
>NC_056523.1:281390330-281391773 GCF_019175285.1 Sceloporus undulatus
ATATAACCACTCACCAAGAGAAACATATATCTAATCCTAATGGATACGAATTCAGAATAAACAGAAATGAAATAATGTCCAGAATCCTCTATCATTCTCTATGTTACATACTTTTGCATATAATTAGCTACACAGCAGAGGTGTTAAGAAACCTTGTTGGTTACTGTATGTACTTGACTATAAGTTGACCTCATGTATATGTCGAGGACGAGTTTTGGGGGCAAAATTAATGGATTTTTATATGCTTCATGAGTAAGTCAAGGATAAAAGTTAGGGGCATACAACAAAGGAAGTAAAGGATGAAGTATACTGTCTTCATGCAGAAATGTCTTATTCAGACCCTTCTATGCCCAGTTTCTCTTGGCACTCTTTTGAGGGGGAGCACCAAAGAGGTTCCACCACTGCCATTTTCCCACCCAAGCATTAAAAAAGGCCAGAAGTAGCATCATGGTGGAAAGATATGCTTCTTTTGGGTGCTCCCAGAATGAACTAAGCTCTTACCTTTTGCCACTCTACTGAGAGAAGGAGAAGAGTTAAAATACACTACTTACATTGACCCATTGATAAGTCAACCCAGCTTTTGGGGGACAATTTTTGACAAATATTTCTAGACTTATCCATGAATATTTACAGTAATTGTGAAGTTGCATAACAGAACATAGGTAAGAGTGTCCCAATATACATCAATCACTTTGCTAGCTTTCTTAAGTAAAAATGCCATAGCAATCCCTTACTGGATATGGACATTATGGAACTGCCCAATTCTAATTCCCACAGATGTAAATCCACTTACAAAGACAGACATCCCCAGCAGGATCCCGGTCTTTCAGAAAACAGCAACCTTAATTCCACTTTGTGGTGAAGTTCCAAGTTCCAATATTATTAAATGAGAAGGATTCTAAAACAATAACATGAAAAATACCAGGTCTTTACACAAAACAAAACAAAAAATTAAAAATTCATTTCCCAAGCACTGTTCTTGTTGTTGTTACACACACACATATTCCATAGCCAGAGAAGGTCTGTTAAGACAGAAACTCAAATTTCATTATTATGTTTTAATTGGTATCAATGCAGGTGCTGTGTTAGCTTCAAATACTCATTAATTCCAGCTAAAAGGAGTATGACACCCTTCTCATCCTTTCTCTCATCTATTATCCTCAAGGACACATCCCCAGCCTCTCATTATATTCAATACAGCTGCAGAAATTAATCACGGCATTCATGAACCAAGGTTTTAGTCTCAAAATGTCCAGGCCTTGGTCAACTTTTCCCTTGATCATCACACTCCAAATGAGCCCCTAAAACAGGAACTGAGCAACAGCCAGTAAGAGAGGTATTTGTTGACAGGGAGGGGAGCAGCCATATCCTTGTCCATCAAACACCATCTGATGGAGAACCATGGAGTAACATGGCACTGGAGATCATGAGAGCCTTGGCTGG
>NC_056523.1:281391783-281405902 GCF_019175285.1 Sceloporus undulatus
CTATCTATCTATCTATCTATCTATCTATCTATCTATCTATCTATCTATCTATTTTATATGCCAGCTTTCTCCCAAAATAGCTCCAAGGTGGTGCTCAAAAGATGCTTAAAAACAATAATGACAATGAAACAGTACAATTTTACAACACAATTCAATCCTACAAAGAGTTTGTTCCTTTCCCCCTTTCACTAAGAAGCAGGTAATAAGCAAATTACAGTAGTCAATGGCCTTTCATATCTGGAAAAAATTGACAGGATCACATGTTCATCCCCTACTTTCAGGCACATACCTATCTTTGTATGGTTGTCACTTTTAATGTAAAATACATCTGTATGTAGTTTCCCAAATTTCAGGGCCTTCCCACTGTTTTCTTGTTCTCAAGGCAAAGGGAGAATCTCAAGGCAAAATTGATGAGGAGGAAGGAAATGAATGCCAATTCTACATCCCCAACTCACAAGTAAGGGAAGATTGCACATGGGTATATCCTTAATAGGATGAGAGCACATATTTGTATTACCTAATTACCCAATTACTTCAATATATTATCTAGTTGCAACTAGTTTCCTAATATTAAAGTCAGTTCTGACATGAGTGTAGCTAATTGCAACCTCCATGTGAACCTTAACACCACAAGGAAATGTAGAGTGTGCCTCATATGAAACAGCTCACAGAGTTCAATAAGTGCCTCAGACCTTTGGAGAGGCTTTGAGAACATGCATGAGGAGGTAGGAAGGAGGAGGAGGAGGAGGAGGAGGAGGAGGAAAGGTCAATTTCACACACTTTCCTTCTGTCTGTGCAACACTGGCTATCATCTGGCTATCTATCTGTCTACACACACACCCATACACACACACACACTAGCCCCAAAATGATATTTCTTATATCACCAACTCTTATTTGTTACTGCAATAATCAATCAATTGACCAATTGAATAAAAATGTTTAATTTACTGAAAAGGTGTGTTGTTTGATGCATACACTAGCTTAACAATAAAAGCATTATTCCCACTTCAGAACTGTTATTACATTCGTGATTGAGTTAGAGAAGCCTTTTCCAATCTCCTGTCCTCTTGCTCTGTTTGTACTACAATTACCACCACCTCAGCCAAGCAGGAATTGTAGTACATCTGGAGAGCACCAAGAGAAAAGTCTGTACATGTATCCACACTGCAGAATTAAAGCAGTGTGACAGCATTTTAACTGCCATGACTCTGTTCTACAGAATTCTGGGATTTGTAGTTCAGTAAGGTATTCAAACTGTTCAGTCAGAGAGCTTTGATGCCTCACCAAACTACAAATCTCAGGATTCTGTGGTATAGAGTCATGGCAGTTAAAATGCTGTCAACTGCTTTAATGCTGCAGTGTAGATAGACTCTGAGTTAGAAGAAAATTTCTTTAATTTGCTGATACATCAGAGGTGTATTAGCCTTGATTAAGTGGGGTGTTATTGGCTTCAATATACAGTCGCCCCTCCTAACTTGCGGATCTGAGATCTGTGACCTTGAATATCTGGGGAGAGGCGACCTCCACTATTTCCAATGGTGCATACGCCCAGTGCTCATCCCAGATCATATGCACGGGGATGTGCCCCATTCAAGCCTATAGGGCTTGAATATGTGTGAGCCTCTGTTTTTGCAAGGAGGGGAGGTTCCAGGATAGATCCCTCACGAAAAGTACAGGGACAACTGTACTTAAGAAGAAAGGGAAAAAGATCTATGTATTTTCTGTCTGGCTTCTTTGTCACTACTTAGGAGCTGACCTTGGCTGTTGGCTTGTTTATCGGCTTTCTGCAAACTTCTGGATAAAGGCAAAAGTGTGAAAGTGACCCTATAACTATAGGCTCTACTTGGATAATTCTACCAAGTTTCCCCACAAGCACACTTAGCTTCTTGGAGAAAGGTCAGGGGAAGTGTTGTAGAATAATGCATTGAAACTGGAAAAGGGATGTTCTTTCTTTCTTTCTTTCTTTCTTTCTTTCTTTCTTTCTTTCTTTCCTCCCTGTCTCAGCTTCTTAGAACAATTGTAGTTTGAGACATCTGACAGTATCAATGCTTGAAGATTTCTTTTATGTTTCTGCCTTGTTGCTTCATGTAACATCCCCTTATGTCACAGCCTATCAGTGACATGACAGGTCTCAGAGCATCCTCTGACACCTGATATACTAAGAATGGGGGAAATCCTTGCAACAGCAGCTGCAATTCTTGACCTAAACGATGACTCTCAGAATCAGGCCACAGGGAACAGTGTATTTGAGGCAGCAATACTTCAAATCCCTCTCAGATCAAGTCACAGCTTTGTCAATGGAGAGGACAAAACAGTAGAAAGGAGGGACTGGGTGATGAAAGATCTGTGTCTAAAATATATTTTTCTCCTTTTAAGACCATCTGAATGCATTAAATACATTTAACATGGATACAATTAAAACAAGGCAGTGGTACAATCCAGCTCCATTTCACTTGATTATAGTTGTACTTCTGATGGGATGTGACTTGCCACCTCTTTCAGTAAATAAGTGATCTGCACTATTCTTTTATACAAAGTATTGACATTAATGGAATACCATTCCCCTCCCCCCTTACATTGCAAGCTGAGTAGCAATAATTACAGTAATGGCTGCACAGAAATTTAAACTGTATGATTATTATTGATAGAAGGAACTCAGATAAGCTATAATGTAGGAGCAGATGTGAATAATTATTTTTCAGTGTTAATGTCATATGTTAGGGAAAACATAGACCAATTTAGGGGATGGGGGTGGCAATGTAATTGAATTGCACAATAGTCACTTTATTCTTACACTATTCATTGTGAAAGCTGACTAATTACTATAGAGTAGATATTAACTTTTTAAAAGTGCATTTAAATAGTATGGCTTCCAGAGTTGTTTCATCATTTTCAGTTATTTTTCTTGCTATATTAGAACAATATTAATTACTATTATAACATCAAGTACTAAAACAATAGGAACTGTATGGCATTTATGAAATCTGCTGTGTGTGTGTGTGTGTGTGTGAGAGGGAGGGAGGGAGGGAGGGAGGGAGAGGCAGAGAGAGAGAAAGGGCAATAGAGAGAGATTACTTAGATGTGTGTGAGAGACCAAACAAGCATACATGACTTATTTCAAAGATGTCATAG
This sequence comes from Sceloporus undulatus, assembly GCF_019175285.1. Lineage (NCBI taxonomy): Eukaryota > Metazoa > Chordata > Lepidosauria > Squamata > Phrynosomatidae > Sceloporus > Sceloporus undulatus. The sequence continues at coordinate 281,394,919 of NC_056523.1, forward strand.
AAGATTGGTATGCCTAAAATGCAAATGTCACTGGGGGAAAGGCTATGCGAATGGAAGAAAATGGCACCAGCAATGCAGAAAGAGAACAAAGAGGGTGACACCCCCAGCCCAGCCCCTTGAGCGCTGCTCCTCCCATCTCCAGGTTCCCGAATCAGACACCCTTTTGTTCCCATTCATTTGCCCCGAATCAGACTAGGGAGGCACAGGAAAACTCACTAAAAAGCCACTGTTTTTTAAAAACGGTTTATCGACCTATAATTCGGGTTTTTCATGATAATTCGATTCAGATTCGAATTCCAGTGGGAACAATATCGGAGCAATGCGGGTCAAATGCATGCTCAAATGGAAACTATGCACCCATGATTCGCGTCCTGATCCACGTTATAGGCCAGTGGGAATTGGGCCTAAGCTAAGGATAAAATGATGATACGAGGAAAACTACCTGTTCAAGTAAAATGTGCATGATTTAATTATAACCCAACAGTGCCAGTTTCTTTTCAGGGATTAACATCTGTGTTCTGCATGGTAACTGGGATTTGAAGTTCAATGTGAACAAGCTCTGTTTATTTTTCTGATATGTTTGATTATTCCCATTCCTGTGCTAATTGCCCCTCTGGGTATGCAGCCCATATTGTCTAACTTTTGTGGTGGATAACTTAATTTCTGCTGTGTTAGTTTCAAACACACCTGCAAAAAGATTTAACAGCTTTTAAAGCTGACAATGTTGCCCTTGCTCCCTGTTGCACAACAATCATGGCTATCTGAGGAACCATCAAGAAAGACAATGTAATAACAGTTGGAAAGGCAGACGGGAAGATGGTGCTGGTGGAGGTGAAATGTTGTAACACTTTGAGGTTATAATGAACAGAGCAGGTGAATCAGGTCTAGTGAACTTCAATGTATTTCTGGATTTAGTAATTGGAGAAAGATTCCCAACAGGTCATAGGAGTTTATAAGCCTGACATCCTACCCCTTGGCAATCTCCTCACTCTCACATAGTCATTACTCTCAAATTTAGGTTGGAAGGAATACAGAAGAGTTCACAAAAATGTGATTTAAGTTGGTTGAGATATTTACAGTAATTGGTTAGACACCTCAATCACATAAAAATGGAATAAGGCAGAAATGGATGTGTGCTGTGAATTACTTAGGTCTTGATTAGCTAAGGATTTGACAGCACTGAACATTGCTATGGGAACATTATGAATAGGACCTAAACTAAATTCTGGAAACCCTAGTGAGTATTGTTCACTTATTTGTACAGAAAACAAAACCCAGACAATGCTTCTGATCATCTTGTTATATTATTCTGGCAGCAAAACTTTCCACAAGCTGTGTTAGCTGGTCCCTTGAGAATTATTTCTGCAGTACCTCAAGCATTTTTCATTTCCTCTTTCCAAGTTTTGGGTTGCTTGCATGAACTGTGGATGGTCATTTTCTGTAATGATGGCCAACTGATCAAATAAGAGCATAATGAATACAGGAGACCATAGCAACATATGGCTTCACAAGAAGTATGTTGGTCATGTTCTACATGGAAATGAAAAAGTAGATTATAGTCCCACTTTGTCTAAATGAGGTCCTCTATGTGCAGTCAAGCACAACAGCCAGGCAAAACATAGAATTTGGAGAAATGTCCACAGTAGCCAAGCCAAGACAGCAGCAAAATCTCTTGGCCTTTGGGGGCATTTTGAGACCTCATCCATGTTGGATAACTGAAATGAATTATAGCATGGATTTGAGACATCCCCCATTCCAGTTACTAGTATCTAGCATAGACTGGAAATCAGTTCTTGGCCTTGGCGTGGGGGAAAGTGGAAAAATGTATGGTAAAATAATTGCTCCCTGCAACTGGAAGACCTCTTTAATGAGGTTTAATTTACTTTAAAGCCTCTTTCTCTAGTAGAACATTTAGAAAGAGAACTTTCCTCTGCCTTCAAACTGTGCAAAAGGCTACCACTGTGAACGCTGCATGGAGGTGGAATAAGGTTATAAACCTTTATGTGTCAGCAAGGAGTGCAAAAGAGACAGTTCACTTTTTTCTAATCTGCCCTCATTCCTTGAAAAAGAAATCATAGACCACAGATTTTAGAAGGTATAACAGTTTAAATTACAAACTCTATAGGCTTCTCCAATATAATCTCTGTATGCTCCCAAAAGTTGAGAACAATTCAGAGAAAGAAATCCTTGCATACTCCAGATGTACCAAAGCGTTGTGAAAGTCCAACCTCAAACCACTATAGAATCATAGAGTTGGAAGACACCATAAAGGCCATCCAGTCCAACCCCCCTGCCATGCAGGAACTCTCAATCAAAGGAGTGTGTTCCACTGTCAAATAGCCCTTCCTGTCAGGAAGTTCCTTCTAAACAATTTTTGTCATTATTTTTGTTCACTTAATTTAAGCCATAACAAACATTACTGCAACTATTGGAACAACTCAGTATCTTTGGACACTATCACATGGGGTTAAAGGAGCAGCTTACCTTTCCTGTATTCAGTGCTAATTTGGGGGGCAGCCAGTTCCTGTCACACTTAAATCACCTCTGGATTGCAGCCCGGGTCCATCCCAGATGCAGCCAAGGTCATCTAAGCCACTTTGGCAGCCATTTTTAGAAGTCAGAAGCGTTGATCTGGTGATGATTTATGTGTGATACAAACCAGCTGCCTCCCGAACTAGCACTGAATTTGGGAAAGGTAAGATGCTCATTTAACCCCTTTTGATAGGATCCTTTGCTGTGCTTTTCCAATATGTAAATATAATCACTTAATTAACAAGATGATAGTCAGACAATGAGTTCATTTAAGAGCCTTTAATGAGCTAACATCTCTAATTTGCATTCAAGGAAAGTTGTTACTGTGTTGAATGTGATTCATTGGTGGGTATTGAATGGAAATCCCCCCTTTCCTGAAACAAGTCCAGACTCCAAACACACACTGTAGAAATAATCCAGTTTGAGACTGCTTTAACTACTCTGACTCAGTGCTATGGAATTCTGGGAACTGTAATTTTGTCAGACATTTAGCCTTTTCTATCAATGTGCTCTGGTTTTACAATGAATTACAATTCCCAGGATTCCCTAGGATTGAGCCAGGGCAGTTAAAGCAGTCTCAAACTGGATTATTTCCGCAGTGTGTTTTGGACAATAGTGAAATTTTGTATGCCCATATTGTATGGGAGATATGACTTGGGCAGGAAGTTTGTAGCTGTATGAAAGAGTTTGAGGTCCTTCTTTACTTACACCTACCTATCTACCTTTCTCTTTCTTTCTTTTTTTCTCTTTCTTTCTTTCTTTCATTTAGTTTTGGGCACAATCTTTCTCAGAATGACATGTATTGTAGTCCATACCACGAGATGGCTCAGCTGTAGAAGGACCAGGCTAGATGAAAACTCATTTACACAATTAGCACCCAGATGAATTTTCATTTATGGTAAAAAGCAAGCACAAATAGCCCCCTTCTATGGAATTTTGGCATTTGCACTTTTGGGGATTATTTAGAATTTTCTCTGTCAGAGAATGCAAATGCTGTAGTTCAGGGGAATGCATTATAGAATTGAAAGTCCCTCACCAAACTACACATCTAAGAATTTTACAGATTAGTGGAATCATAACAGTTCACGTGGTATCAAACTGATATAATTGTGCAGTGTGGAAACTTCCCTAAGGCCCCAAATTTGTGTTTTACTGAATGCTGTTCAGCTTGACACTTGAAATTCCCTTCTCTCTCCCCCTTGCACACCTTTTGGACATGAATTTATCAAGAAAGAATCACTAATAGCCTGTTAATATCACTTCTCCTCTTGAGCACCCTTTTCCTAAACATTAGCTAATGGGACTAATTTCCTGGCAGCTATGGTGTTTTATAACAGGTAAATAAATATTTCTGGCTAAGAGTGACACGTGGTCAGTGCCTCAGATTTTGACAACAGGGTGTTTCTTTTGGCAGTTTTTCGTGTGGACAGGGTGCAGGGGGTCCAAAACTTTAGTCAACTGAGCACTAATATAAGTATTCAAGTGTGTATTCACAGTACATTTTCCTCCGGAGCAGCAACAAAATGGCAGCGATGCCAGCTGCCACATCATATACATACACAGACTCCTACACAAACTATGCTTTGTACATCAGATGTAGCATAAATACCATGTCATGTGGCAGTTGCCATGGCAACTTTTATTTAATGAATAGCAGATGGAATAAGCATGTAAAACTTACAAAAGTTGTTAGTAATTCGTAAGTCGCAGCAGATCTGCTGCTGCTGTAAAGTTTTTGTTGTTGTTTTTAATGTTTCTATTTTTTTTCCTTGTACAATTATCAATCACTCCCTTTCTTCCTGCTGGGTTTATCCCACTCCGAGAAGCATGCTCTGGCGGTGCATAATAAACAGCATGAACTAATTCTTTCTTGATAAGGTTTCATAATAATAAGCTGTGAGAAATATCATAAGATAAAGCACATTCCTATGATAGTGCTTTGCAAAATCTTTCTGTGAAGCCAGAAAACCAGAAGTCTCTGTGTGTAATACATGGGTGGAGGATAAACTAATGTAGTGGTGCTTCTTTAAATAAATTATAGATGTTTGATTTTAAAAACAGGTAGAATTCTAAACCAGCAACGAGAGATGGATTAGAAATGCATTTTAAGGAAGGGTGGGAAGGACATGCCTAACATTTTCTCATGAAGGAGAAAAATAGTTCAGCCTCCAGCAACTAGGTTCTGAGTATCATGGCTGACCCTGTTCTTAGACAGAGTGAAGCACCTGCCCCAGGCAGCATATTTTTGACATCATGTAAAGAAACAAATATGCAGTAGTATGAGTGTTGGACTAGGATACTGGAATACCAGGCTTTGAATCCCTGCTCGGCCATGGAAATCCACTGCATGACAAGTCACATTCTTTCAGCTTCAGAGAAAGGCAAAGGCAAATTCCTGTGAATCAATCTCGCCAAGAAAACCCATAAAAGCTTTGTCTCAGGATCTTCATAAGTGGTGAATGACTTTAAGACACCTAACAATAACAAAAAATGGCTAGATATTTATTAATACTGGGTTGGATCCAGGCTTAGTCATATTTTAAGAAGATTCATTTGAAACAATGAGGAAAATGTCAGATCTACTTAAATCTCATGGATTTCAGAATGACTAAATTGGAATCCAGCCATGGAGAGATGCTTGATGGAATTTTCTGATTTAAAGCTTGATGCTTACTGATGAATATAGTCAAAGGCTAGATGAGCTAACTTGGACCCAGAGGAAGCCTCTCAGCATAGGGATGTTGAATGCTACTTTGAACTATCCCACCCTGGCCTAACTTTCTGAGTTGGTAGATAGTTGGTTCTGGTATGATTCAGCTTCTCCCTCACTTTGTTCCTTCTCTGTCCCTCTTTTTGGCTTTTCTGTGAAGTGATCTTAGTGAGCAGATAGTTCTGCCAGGAAATAGCGTTGCCAACAGATCTTTGGGATCAGCCAGCAGAATAATCCTTTGAGCAGAGTTGCAGTTCTACCAGAAGAAGAGGTTTGCGTTTAATATGAGTAGCCTTTTATTGATAAAGCTGAATGTTCTTTCAACTTAAGTCCAGTCCAGTTGTGTCATTATCCACAGTGTTACTCATAGGTATCTTCTACTATACTCAAGCAGCTTGTTCAGTGTCATTCACGCTGAGAGTTTTATCTTACCTGTTATGGTTTGAGTTCTCTTATCATAGAGCATTTGTGATAAAAGATATTAAAAAAAGTTTACTGTGCCTCTTTGTGCACAGTACTGTCGAGTATTAGCTATAGTCCCACTGCCTTTGTCTCTGAGTGATCCTCTGCCAGTGTCACTCTGGACTGGTTATAGGTGTAACACAAAATTGCAATATTCCCAGGGTCCTACAAAAAAGAATAATAGAAGACTAGTTTTACTGAACAAAGAGGAAACACAGAGCTGCCTTCATATACATTATGATTTTCACCCTTGAAAATATCTGTACTGCTAATATTCATCAACATGTGTACACATGACTGGAGCCAGTAAGTGGTGAATCTTCCTGCTATACAACACAGATAAAAACAGACTGTGGTATATGGAAGTCCTTCCCATGATCAAAGCCTTCTCTCCAAATTACAAAGAGTTAAATGTGGGAGGAGATACAGTTACATTTTAATGAGGTTCAGCACCACAAGTGATGAGATAGCAATTGCCAATGAGATAGTTAGTTGTGCAGACACATGAGCCTTCAAGATGCTTTTGATCAGAGGTTATTAAAAAAAAGCCTGAAGCACCATGAGGGTCTTTGGAGATTATCACACCTATAAATCCTGCCAGGATAAACACAGGATTGAAAATTGAAAACCGCGTGTTATCACACACAGCTGATGCTGGGTGAATGCAACCCATCTGCAGCCTGGACTCCAGCTGCACTTACCCAGCAGCTTTTCAAAAATGGCAAGCTCTGGTTTTGGAAAACCAGCTAGATAAGTTCTGCTGGGGTCCAGGCTGCAGTTGGGTTGTGCTCACCCAGCCTTGGCTGAGTGTGATAACACCTGGTTTTGATTTGTTAATCCCATGTCTATCCTGGCAGGATTTGCAGATGCGATAATCTCCTAAATCTCTGACTTTCTCTAATCAGACCATGAGGTGAGCACTAACAAAGGGGGCCTGGGGGATGGATGCTCTGGTCCCACTGAGTAACTGGTTGAGGCTGAACAAGCAATTCTAGACTCCCATCTACTCCTTGATCAGGAAGGACTACAAATCCCATGTGATCTTTAAGTAGAAAGTAGAGTATATTAACTAGGTGTGTCAAGTTTTTTTATTCTTTTTCCTAAATTGGCTGAAATGTTCTAAACTGTGTGTAACTTGTAGTTCTTAATCTGTGCCTGAAGGAAAGATGTACTTCATGTAAGATATTACTTTGCTACAGAAATTCCCTACTTAGAATAAAACACTTTTTCTCCCCAAAGCATTCTGTCTCTCTCACACTCCTTTTTCACATCCCTAGACTTGGCCTAGCTCTTCCTTAGGGTTGGCAAGGGAAGTGCCAGTGGAATCCCAGCAACGTTCTGTTGTGTTGCTAAAGAGGGAAGATTCTAATCAATGGGTGGTGCCAGAAGAAAGGTGATCTCAATAGGTCCCATCTAGCTCAGGCAGGACAAGGAGAGGCACACAGAGAATCACAGACATAGGAAAAAACACTGAAGGTGATGATATCTATGATGTCTCAGTGCTTTTCTGACTCAAAGGACTCAATTCACAGGAATCTGTCACTGTGTAAGCACTAGGATTTTTCAGATACAAATTTCTGTTTCTACTTTGCATTACATGATAATAAAAAGAAATGCTTACTTTGCCCAGCTAAACACAAGGAGATCCATTCCTTTTTCTAATAACAGCCAAACATATGCCTCTCTGAAACACAGCCATGGAATAATGGATATGATATAACATGACAATGAAATGAAATTGATTGGCAATGGATTCAGGGCAGACCATGACTTAGAAATGTTATTTTTGGATGAAAAATACCACTGTCTTACCCAGCAGTTGCCACACTTGCTGTGAGATGGAGTTGCAATCTACTGTAATAAAAAAATTTTTTTTCTGGGGCAGACCAAAGAGATGAATTGACAAAGAATCCAGGTGCCATACCTCTCACTTCTCTTCTTCACTGTTCCCTCTGCCCAACTCCTTCTCTTGCTGGTACAGGAAGCAAGATTCCAGTTCTATCTCCATAAAAGATTATGAAGATGGCAGGAATGTGGGGGCAGACATTTCCTCTCATTGCTTGGGTAGCTTTACATACAGAACAGCCAAATTCTGGCCCTCTAAATGCTGTTGGCTTCCACTTCCATCAGACTAGAGAAACACAGCCAATACTGAGAGATTATGGCTTTTACTGTACAGCAGCAACTACAAACCCACAAGTTGTCCTCACACATTTTAAATGGGTGTTCTCCATCTCTGGGTGAAAAATAGGCCTGTGATAAGTCATTTTTGGAAGCCCTTCATGTATCTCTCTGAAATATCAAACCTGCCCTGTGAGTGCCTTATAGCACAATCCTTTACATATTTTACTCAGAAGTGTGTCCAACTGAAATTGGTCAGATGTGTGCCCAAGTATGTGCATGAAGGTTCACAGCCCCAGGCAACATACCTAACTTGTATGTTGAACAACTCACATTTTGAGCAATTGTCTTGGGGGGGGGGGGATTATTATGAAAAAAATTATTTCACAGACAGGCTGACAGATGCTTCTTACTTAACTGTGATTGCTCTGTGCATTGTATAGAAAGTCAGCCTGTTCACCTGCTGCTCCATAGCATCCCGTTCAGATTTAAGACATTTTCAAGATTTTCACTAATTTACTTTGCTCATCTGAGTGTTCCTTTTACCATTCTAGGACTTATTTATTTATTTATTTATTTATTTATTTATTTTGCAAGGCCTGATTTTCATTATGTGGGCTTATTAACACATCTGCCAGACATGAATTTATTTGTACATTTAAGGGTGTTATGCTTTAAATTATGAAGATATTTTAAGATCATAAAAATGAATTATGTTTTAATGAAGTGGGTTACATTTTTGGTTTTATTATAATTCATGTTTTCTTTAACACATTTTTGTTTCTTCTGTTATGTACTTGGTTGGGTGATACATACATACATACATATATATGAGAGAATGAATAGCATAGGTAGCTGGGCATAATGGAGGAAAGTCCAACTGTATTCCCCAAAGAGCTAAGACTAGCCCCAGATTATCAATCAAAATGAACAAAGTCTATATAGAAATCGGGAAACTTCAGCACTCTCCTTGTTAAAAGTTATCACACACACACACACACACACACACACACACACACACACATATATATATATTCCCCCTTTAAAAAGGAATTTTAATATATGGAAAAGAACAAAAGGTATGGCATCTTCAATCAAGGATTTGTTTTAAGCCAAGCCTTTTTACCACAAAATCTGCACTAATTCTATTTCATATACAAATGAACTTTTCCAAATACATTTGTCTTATGGTACTAATTAATTAGATTCAATAAAATAAAAGACTAGAAATCTAGTATTTACACATTAACCTAGGAGTAAGTAAACTGCCTTTAGTGGGGCTTACAGTAAGAGGAATAATAGATCATAAATGAAAACTTGGGCTGAAACAGATGGGCAGATGAGGGTGGCTTCTTGCCACTCTGGGGACCTGGCATTTAGATGAGACACACTCCTGGAGCACTAGAAAGGCAACCTGGTGCAACCCTGGGGCAGCTAAGGCAGCCGAAAACCAGCTCAAGAGGAGTAGATCTTTTCCACTCATTGCCACAGTCCATTTGGGAATGTGGCAGCAGGTTTCTTCAGGCCACGACATGATCAGACCAGGAGCGGCTTTTGGCCACTCCTTCCTCCCTGTCCCTTTTACCCCTGAGTTTTATTTGCCATCCATAAGTACTGCATCATATTTCAGTCAATACAATTTTAATAAATAGAGAAAAAATGAGTTAAGGCTTTCATGGCCATGTTCAGAGAATGAAGATGCCTGCCACAGATGCTGGCAAAATGTCAGGAATAAACTCTTCTAGAACATGGCCACATAGCCCAAAAACCCCCACAAAAAAACTATAGTTAATTTTTTCTTGAAATTTTTAAATTGTCAAACAATCAAGGTTCTGAGTTTGCAGACCTCTCCCATCCACCAACATTTCCTAGTAAATATATTGACCTGAATCATATTGTTAATCCCAACCAGAGTAAACCATTTGAAGCAGTGGGAATTTTGTGTGTGTTTACTCGACATTCAACAATGGATTCAATAGGTTTGCTTTAGTTAGGTCCCAGTGTTGTTAAATATCTTTGTAAATGACTTGGACAGAGGAGAGGGGATACTCATGAGATGAGCATATGACATCAAACTGGGGGTGGCAATGAGTACCAGTCTAATGGTATAAACTGAGAAAGAGACTGCCTTGAAAAGTTAAGTGATTTTAGAGATTTTTCAGGAGATAAAGGAAAGTAAAATGTAAAAGATGCTGTAGTAGTGTCTTTCCTGTATTTGTAGAAGATTCAACTGGAAAATATTTGGTATTCTTTCCAACTCAATGAGTTTATGATCCTTCCACATGTGACTGAGGCATAATGGTCCTATCTTCAAGCAGGTAAGCCAAAGACACTGACATCATTAAGATGTTATGTCTATGAGGATAGCTTGAAGAAGATTGTGTAGAGGCGGGCATATCCTGTCCAAATCAGAGCTTGGAAAATTGCTATTTAAAACTAGCAGCACAATATCAGAGCTCATAAAATAATTTTAAAGTAATTGCAAACCATTTTTCCTACATAACTCATTACCTTAACAAGATGAGGAAAATGTTTAGTAACTCATTCCATTACTTGTTCCATTATATGTTACCTTTTAGTTACATTGCAGTTCTTTTTTGGAAATAATGTCCATCTGAAAATGCAACAAAATTGTCCATTTCTTTTAAATCCAAAAATTAATTAGGAAAAGGTGAAAAATAATCATTATGAGTGTTTCCAGTTACTGCTTTTTTAAAAAGGGCAGTTGTTATGCCATTGACACCCATGTAGTAACTTGTTACAAGTATCATTCTTTTAATATACACTTTATAATATTGTTTAAGATCTGCAGACAAAGGATTATTGGCAGTTCCATCAATGTGTATGATTCTGTCAATACTGCAATCCTTTCAGGATCTGGCCTTGCATTTGCTGAACACCCTTCCTTTGCACCTCTGGCTAGAGGATCTGATCCACTTTTGTAAAGGGTTGAAGACCTTCCTCTTTGATTCACTGGATTAAGTTGCCTAAAGTGACTGAGATGGGCAGTGACTGAGGAGGATTTTGTTTGTTTGTTTTTGTTTTAGCATATTAGTATATTATTTTAGTATTTTACTATTTTATAGTGTGGTGTTTTATTGTTCACTCTTCATTGTATATGTTCTGATGTACTGTCCTTTGGTGGAAAGGGTGTTATAA
>NC_056523.1:281405912-281425271 GCF_019175285.1 Sceloporus undulatus
ATCATCATCATCATCATCATCATCATCATCATCATCATCATCATCATCATTGGGCTTGCTTAGCTTCCCTTGCTTATTTTAATACAGCCATGAAAGAAATAAATGTTTCACTTTAGGGAGGAATGTGGGGGTAGAGAATTGCTATTCATATAACTTACAGATTTCCAATATGGGCTGAATGACCCTTTTGTCATACCAAAATAAGAAAATGTAGCTTTAGGTATTGGAAGAGGGTAACATCTGCCACCCAAAGGCTGTTGTTCTTCTTGTGGGTTCCTATTCATGTTGTTTTTTTTTTGGGGGGGGGGGGGGAGTCACATCCTCTCAAAGCTTTTCTCTGACACTTATATTACTGTTATTTTGCTATTCTAAGTAGTATACCACTTCAACAAAATTAGCCTGCAATTACACTTGTATTAAAATGTAAATCTGGGGCTGATGAAGATGGAGTGCTCATGAAATGAGAGCACTTAATTTTCACTTAGATTCCCACAGTGAAGGGTTAATTTAGTAAGAGAGATAAGAAGAATGTAGTAATTATTTCATCCCTGTTTCTTCATGTGAGAGAATAACTTCTAAGTCTTTAAATTCCAAGACCTAAATCAAGTGTTCATATTACCTAGATAGAAATCCCCTGGAATATTAGAAGGTGCAATTAGCATCGATGTACTGGAATATATTCCACAATGGTTAATGTGTAAGAACTGGGAGTTGCTTCTTATTGCTTTGAAAATGTGTCACTATGAGAATAAAAGAAAGCCTTTGGTGTTCTCAGCATTAGTAAAAGAGAAGGGGGTTCATTTATTTATCTTCTCCCCATCCCTGGATATATGTTTTATTGAGGCTTTTCTGGATAGGAGATTCTTATGTAACCAGTACAACATTTTTATTACTAACAGCAGAACATTTAGATTTAATCTTCCCATTTATTGTATTATTGTGGAATATTACACTAACTCAGTCTCAAAACAAGCTCTCCTAGCTTGGACCCTATACAGACCGGCATTTTGGACTGGCATGGGGGCAGAGTCAGGGCGTAGCATCCTCACAGTGCACACCCCGACTGTGCCCCCAGGGTGCTGTGGTGCTGCATGCCACTCCACACGGTGTACTGCATCCCTCCGGCACTGCATCCATACGACACAACACTGAAGAAACCCCACATACCTGCATCACCACGGCTATCATGTCCTTTCCAGGGCACAAAAAGGAGCCACTTTTTGCAGCTTCTTTTTGTGCACTGGAAAGTCCAGATTCTGACCATGGCATGAGTTTGCCACTGATCCGATCCAGCTAGGAAAGGAGCAGCTGGAGACTGCCTCTTTGGGGCTGTATGTACAGCCCCTTAGACTCTGACCAGCCCACTGCTCAGGAAGCACTTGTGTGAAGGCCTTCTCTGCTTACTACCCTGTCTTAAATTCCCTCCCGGGAGTAAGACAGAAGCAGAGGAATCCATGGCCACCATGGGAAGGTTCTCTATGGGTCCACTCCACTCCTGCTGAGCTAGATGGAACCCCTTGAGACCACCTTTAATCCCCAAAAGAACTTGCTGCCACAACCCAATGACTAACCAATTACCTCCAGCAATGCACTGAGACACTGCTAGGACTGCTACTGGTAATTGACAACCAGTGAGGTACTATCCGAACTAAGGCCACGAAACGGAGTGTAAAGAGACAGTACTTAAGGAAAAGGTTTAATGTAAAGAACACAAAATATCAAAACAACATGGAGGGCAACTGGCCTCCAGCCATAAACTTAAAGTACAGTCGGCCCTTCTTATACACGGATTTTTTATACATGGATTCAAGCATACACGGTTTGAAAATGTCCCAAAAAAGTATAAATTTACCTTGATTTTGCATTTTTTTAATAAGGGACACCATTTTGCTATGTCATTATATTTAATGGGACTTGAGCATACACGGATTTTGTTATACACGGGGGATCTTGGAACCAAACCCCAGCGTATAACAAGGGTCCACTGTACCAGTTACAAACTTATAATCATAACAGCAAACATAGAAGATTATCACACTGAGGGTAAGGATAGGAGCGAAGTGGATTGTTCCCATCCTTATCCCATTCCATTCACACGGGGCAAAGATTATCACACCCTGCACTCTTCTCCCATTCTTCTCCCATTGATAAAGTGTAATAGACCTGTCATTTGATATCAATGCAAACTCCCATTAATACAGTGCGCCCGCATTATACGCGGGTGCACTTTACGTGCTCTTGAGCGTACGTGCTCAAGCCATGGGAAGCATGCAGGGTGCGTGGGGTGGCATGTCCCATTCAAATGAATGGGTGCGCGCGCCCGTGGCCTCCCCTGCAGCACCACCGCGCCATTGTGCTGCCGCACACGAGCCCCATTGTTTCTAATGGTGCTCGAGCATAGGCAGAATTCACCCTTATGCGGAGGGGGGAGGCGGAACGGATCCCCCGCATAAGGCAAGGGCCAATTGTACTAAATGTCAGGTCCATTACACTTCACCAACAGGAGAAAGATGGGTAAAGCAAGTGCTGATCTTACAAACAGGACAGGTTAAGGATAGGAGAAATCCTCTTTACTCCTGTCCTTACCTTCAGTGTGATAATCTCCATACGCCCAAACTTGACTCCCTGATTAAAAGACAGGCCCATAGACTGAGGCCTTGCTCTCCCTCGGGCCTTCTTCCTATCCTCAGGCCTTCTCTCATTTAACTTCTCCTCAACAGCCTCCAGAAAGTACTTCCCCAACAGTCATTTGATTGGATGGTTCCCCTCATACCACCAGTGATTTAATTGTCATCGTACAATCTAGTACCCCATCAGTACAGTACAGTTAACCCTTTGTTAGCTGGGGAGAAGAACTTATAAATGGAGGGACTCCCATTTATCAAAACTCAGGTCAGTTTCAGCAGTTACTATAAGAGGGATTTTTCCTGGGTAATATGGAAGTTGGATAATCTTTTCTACAGAGAGGGCTGGGTGATGTAGTACAAGCCATTTCAGCTGGTTCAAGTTTATTCAAAAGTAAAGCTCACCATGGCACTACCTTTCTGCAGCGGTAAGACAGTGTGCTCTTGTGAGGTGAAAGGCTATTGTGATGGTAGCAGTGCTACTAGTAGGATCTCCCATGTCAGACAGGCTATTATGAAGGAGCCAGACTAAATGTACCAAACAGCTACTGGGCAGCTGCAGTAGTTTGGGGTAGCACTGATGGAGGATCTCTCAGAGACAATAGCAGTGGCACCATAGCTAACACTTGTTAGTATTGTACAGAAGGAGGCACAGTAAACTGATTTTGAATATATTTTACCATGAAGTAATGAGATAATCCAAAATGAGACAAGAGTCAGTGCCAAAAGATCAAATTGCCAGGGCAGAAGGTACTCAATGAGATACTAGGTTCAAGGAGTAGACAACTACAATTAGTGTTGTGGCTAATAATGCAACTGAACTCAAGCTGAAAAGCGGTTCAGCTGTTGATGTGCTGACTGGTGAAAGGAAAATCCAAGTAGCACCACACATATTATATGGAATGTAAGAAGCATGAATCAGGAGAAAGTAGACATGGTCTAACATGAAAAGTAATGTATAAACATTGCAGTACATTGGGTGAGCAAGCTAAGGTGGACTAGAATGAGACATTTCAAGCCTGATAATTATACAGTGTTTTACTCAGGAAATAAAAATTTAAGAAGAAATGGGGTGGCATGTATATGAGGACAGCTGTAGCAAAAGCAGTCAAAGCAAAGTCTGACCAAATCATGTCAGGAAAAACCTATCAATACAAGCTTAATCCAAGTTTATTCTCTAAATACAGTGGCAGAAGAAGAAAAAATGGAAAGTTCCTATGCTGAAGTCCAGGAGGGAACTGATCACATGCCAAAACAGGACTTCTTGTTAATTCTACATGATCAGAATGCAAAAATAGGAAACAGAGTAGAATCAAAGATTGTAGGACAATTTGGCCTAGGCTCAAGAAATGAAGATCTATTGAGGGCAACAGTTGATCAAAAATACATTATTCAAGTAAAAGTGGGGGGGGGGGGCAAACAAGGGGGTCAGGCAAGTCTTCATTTTATCATCTTATCTAAATTTTATACTGAATGTATCATTTGCAAACCAGGATTAGATTCAGAGACAGGCGATGTGAAAACTGAAGGAAGGAACATCAACAATTTACAATATGCAGATGATACCATACTACTATCTGAAAATAGCAAGGGCATGGAATTATTGAAGAAAGTCAAGGAATAAAGTACAAAGGCAGGATTACAGTTGAAAATTGAGAAAACAAAAATAGTGACCACATATGAGCTACATCACTTTAAAGCAGATTGTGAAGACATAGTAGATTATGAAGACCTTGACTCCATTATTAATCAGAATGGAAATTGAAGTCAAGAAATCAGAAGTCTAGGACTTTGAAGAGCAGCTATGAAGGAACTAGAAAAGATCCCAAAGCATCAAGATATATAACTGAATGCTAAAGTTAGACTTGTTCATGCATTTGTATTTTCCATTTCTTTGTACAGTGGTCCCTTCCCTTATGTGGGGGATCCGTTCCAGACCCCCCCCCCCCCCCCGCATAAGGGAAAAAACGTGTATGCTCAAGCCCCATTTAAATGAATGGGACTCATGCCCGAGGCGGGTGCGCCCATGTGCCATTGCTCTTTCCAGATCATGCTGAAAGCCACATATACTGCACCCACATATGATGCAGGCACACTGTATGTCTGTGAAAGCTGAGCAGTAAAGAAAGCTTCTAGGAAGAAAATCTACTAATTTGAACTTCGGCACTGGAGAAGGGTTCTAGAGATATTGTGGACTTTTAAAAGGGAAAATAAATGGATCCTACAACAAATCAGGCCTGAACCCTCTCTAGAAGCCATAATGACTAAATTGAGATTGTTGTCTTTTAGAGGTGAGAAGACATGACTCCCTAGAAAAGATAACAACGCTTGGTAAAGTAGAAGGCAGTAGGAAAAGAGGAAGACTGCATTACAAATGGATGGACTCAGTCAAGGCAGCGATGGTCCTGCATGTGCAAGACCTGAGTAAAAGTGTTGATAGGGTGACTTGGAGGTCTCTCATTCATAGAATCATCATACGTTGAAGTCAATTGAATGGCAATTGACAACAAAAACAACATGCTGGCTGGAGTCTTCTGGATGGCATAATAAAAGAATATAACTTTCCCAAGCTCTGAATGAACAATGATATCTTTACAGTGTTGAAAAGTATGAATCATAGAATCATAGATTTGGAGGAGACCACAAGAGCCATACAGTCCAACCCCTTGCCATGCAGAAACACACAGACAAAGCATTCCCAACAGATGGCCATCCAGTCTCTGTTTAAAAACCCCAAAATAAGGAGACTCTGAGGAACTCTTAATTTAGATAAAGTGCCATGAGAAAGAGAGAAAATATGCCTTTTCTTTCTTTCTTTCTTTCTTTCTTTTTTTAGCACACAAGAAAATCTCTAAAGAAAAATTAAATGGCAAACCCCACCACAACTGGAGAATTATTTCAGATCGATGGGAAGCTAAAAACAAAGTTTAGAGAGTAACTGTGGCCATAAATCAGATGTCATTTATCTTATAGTACTTTAATCTGTGCAGCATGCAGTAAACTCCAGGTAGTGTCTTTGTAGCAGGTTTATGCTGTAAAATATTTATAGATCATCAGTATACTAATAAGGGAGCAAACTGAGCAATCAAAACAAGATTTTCATTTACTATCCTATTAGCTTCATTGACTTAAACATCAGTAGGTCTTGTAAAAAAAGTCACTGATTGTGACTATACTATTTCTGCTGGGCAAAAAAATGTAATGGGAGTCTCATGATAAGTCAGGGCTCATCCTGACTGATAA
This sequence comes from Sceloporus undulatus, assembly GCF_019175285.1. NCBI lineage: Eukaryota > Metazoa > Chordata > Lepidosauria > Squamata > Phrynosomatidae > Sceloporus > Sceloporus undulatus. Next base: position 281,411,780 of record NC_056523.1, read on the forward strand.
ATAATGTCAGGAGATGGAGGTTTTTATTGCTGTACTTCACGCTTTGGCTTCTGAAATCTGTATGGCATTTCTCTTGGAATAGTTTATGCAAGACAAAGGGAGAGCCATCAGAATTAGGGAGTAAATACATACCAATGGATTTGCACCTGATCTCTTCCTATTTTCTAGAGTCACTACAGGTATAAACTGTTTAAAACTATCCATTATGGACAGTAATATAAAGCAGGCAAAACACCCAGAACAAACAAATTTTACAATCCTCATGAATTTGTCTGCTGGGCAAAAAGGTACAAACTAATTATTCTCAAATAGGTGAATTTTCACTTCCTCCTAGAGGGAGAATCGGCAGGCACTGACAGAAGGGGGACGGTCCAGATAGAGTGGGCTTAAATAGTGATACATACTCATGCAAATGTTTGATGAACCTCCATGATATTACCTGGAGTGCTGTGTCTACTACCCAATGTGTAAAAAACATTTTTACAAAATGTAATAAAACCAATATGCAAAAAACATCCCAGCCCCTATGCTTTAGGAGAATCAAATGAACTCTCTCTTTCTCCCCCTCCCTCCCTCTCCCCCCATGTGTATATGTGTGAGAGAGAGCACATGCATACATATGTCTATCTGCATCTATAACAACAACAAAAAAGAAAGAAACCTATGATACAAGCAAAGAAAATGAAATCACACTTTTCATGAATTTTACTTCATTACAATAACCTTACAACAGATGTTCCTTGTAATAATGGAAACTTAAAACACTGCCGGATAAAAAGAATCTTCCATCTTGCTATTCTTTCGTTCAGGTGTTCAAATAGTGTTTCTTTTAAAAAGAAATCTAAAGCTAAGATGATTAGTTCTCTATAGATGTTGAATACTGACAATCCATTGACTTTGATTGTGCTTTGTTAATTTTTAACCTGCAAGCATACTGTTTATATATTTTTGGTCCCCAACACTAATGTGCAAGTTCCGTTTTACCTGCCAAAGAAGGTTCCAATATAACCTCATTTATGTATTCTTCTTTTCAAAGGACAATTGATTGAGGTAAAAGAAACACAGAGAAGTTTTTGATGAGTTTTGGAACCTGCAGGAACATTCCCAACTAGCTGTTGCTGAGATGTGTATGAATCTTCACTACAGCAGTTGCTCTCTTAAGACATCTTTGGTAAATCCCAAACGGGTTCCCAAATATGAAGTAATGATGCTAAAAGAGGAATTCATTGTTGAGCACTTAAAGAAGGAAAACATTAAAATCTCCCCTCTACGCCATAATGCAGGAACTCAAAGGGGGAAGTAGGCTTCCTGCCTATCCAAAAGCCATTGCACCTGCCAGAGCCAAGAGTCCCAAATCCTCATAAAAATCTGTTGTGTAGAAACATCTTTCTTTTTGCAAATGGGAGGAAAAGCTCAACACTCAAGCAATATTTTCAGCAAAGCCATTTGTTCTGGAGTCATACCGTGCACATCTGCAGCGAGGCAAGATTGAGAACTAAAGCAGCCACTGCCATATGCTCTTAGTTCTCCTAGCTGGATTGCTGAACGATAAATGCAGACTATAAACAATGAAAGTCACTGTGGCACAATATAGATTAACTCATTTGTGATGGCATGAGTTTTTCCATAGATGATAGCCAACTTCATCTGATGCACGCAGTGAATTTGGAAAGCAGCTGATATATATATATATATATATATATATATATATATATATATATATATATATATATATATATATGATGCATATGATCTACAAATATGGTCCCAGGAAATATTCCTTGGTGTTATAGTCTTGGTTTAAGAGAGTTGCTGTCCCTTCACTCTCAAAAGAGTTACTGAGAGTGCTTACTATCGGCTTTAGCTGATATGCCAGCTGCACCCTTTCCTAGATCTGGAGGACTTAAAGATAGTGGTACACATGCTGGTAACCTCAAGGTTGGACTTCTGCAATGTACTTTACATTGGGCTACCTTTGCGTCAAGTTCAGAAACTTCAGTTGGTTCAACATATGGCAGCTAGATTGGTTATACGAACATCCAGGAGTGAACATATTACACCCATACTCAAGTCACTCCATTGGCTGCCAATTAGTTTCCGGGCAAAGTACAAAGTGTTGGTTTTGACCTTTAAAGACCCACATGGTTTGGATCCAGGTTATCTACAGGATCACCTCCTGTACAATCTGCCCCAAACACTGCGGTCCTCTGGGGGGCTGTTGCTGCAGCCTTCAAGAACCCGACTGGCAGCCATTACCTTCTCAATGGCCGCCCCAAGACTGTGGAATGACCAGACAGAAATCTGACAGCTAAACTAGCTGTCGGAATATAAGACACATTTGAAGATCCATCTCTTCCGACAAGCTTATCTAATCATGGATTTTAAACATGAATTTTATATTTAATTATTGTTCTATGTATTGTAATATAAATGTCATGTAGCACTCTTAATATGTGTATTTTATGCAGCTTAATATGTGTATTTTATGTAATGATTGTGTTTTAACTATGTTGTAAAACGTCTCGAGCCATGAGGAGAGGTGGGTAAGAAATAAAATTATTATTATTATTATTATTAGTAGTAGTAGTAGTAATATTATTCCAAAGGGATATTCTTTTGGCTGATATCCACAATTTACATAATTTTAAGTAAATTCAAGTAATTCAGTTCCAGTGGCACTTCAGAATAACAGATCGTGAATCATGTCAACAAACCACTGTCTGAGGTTCAGCTCACTTTATTACTGGCTACTTAGGTCATAAATGGATCTTTGTAATGCAAAAACAGAAAATGAACCACATATCTAATTAATTGACACCTATAAACTTAATGTACTTACTTTTGCCTCACATTGACAACACATATTATTCTATTCTTCATGATGCCTAACATGCTGGCTGTGAGATGCTTCTCCTGATTAAAATGTTATCACCATTGATCTTCTATTAATGGGCATTCACACCTGCTCAATATGTGTTCTCGGCAACTGCCTGAAGCTGTTTGAAACTTTGTATGTAAATATTATTCAGTGGCAAAAGCACTGAGTCACTAAAAGCCCCTTCATATATTATCATAACTATAAAAGAGACATTGAGTAAAGGGAAGCACAGTTCTATTACTGGTCTCATCTTCAAGAATGGCCCTAGCCTGCCTATAAATAAAATATGTAGACATATTCACATTATTGTGCTTATGTGGCTGCAGGGGGAACATCCCTTTGTGAGCAACTATGAACATCAAGACATTTGTGCAACCAAGCTGATATCCTTATCAGATGGAAGCCTATGTGTGAAATATGCTACAGGAAATGGACGCCTGTTGAAGGGCCCAGGCAATATGCACTATACTAGGAGAAAAGTCAACAACACTACCTACTGGTCCATTTCTTTCATGATTCCTCTTTCATGTGAATAACTTGTGAAAGGGGTTTAAGGGCTGCAGTATCACAATGTGTTTTATATTAAATATTTTACTGGCAACAAACTAGGGGTGACTGGGGTAGTGATGATAAACTTTCTAACCATGCATTGTAGTAGGAAGTAGTGTCCAGTAGAATACTGACAAGCAATACAACCTGTGAGATGCCTGAAAGGTCATTATCAATTTTAAATAAATATTATTATTATTAGTTGTAGTACTAATACATATAAAAATAAATATTTGATTTTTGTCCTCTGTGTATTTGAATTGGCTGAAAACAAGAAATGGGAACAGCAAATAGATTAGGGGCAGCTGGGATTCACTAAGCTGTGCTTGGAGGCAAGATAGATGAAAGCTGAGGAGATGACTGTAAAGGAGCCCAGAGACCAAATTATGATGGATGGCAAGGAGTTGGTTTAAGGTGAAGATGAATTCATGAAACAGAAAAACTTAAGGAAAGAAGTGGAAGAGATAGAAATCTAAAGAAAAATGGAAAAAATAAGTTAGGAAAAAGTCTTTTTCATAGACAAGGCTTAGGAATGAGTTGTAGTCTTTTGGCAGTGGGGATCTGATATAAGTATGTCATTAATTGTAGACATATAATATATAATTGTAATACCCAATACTAATCTTTCATGTCAAAAGTTTAAGCTTTGGAGGGTGGGATGTAGATATTTTATTTTATTTTATTTTTGTTTTAGTAATCAGACATTCCAGCTACTGATTCCTTGCCCGCTGAACTGGAATTATTCTTGATGCTATTAGGATGTTTTGCAGATTTTTTTTTTAAGGAGCAATATGCAATGAAAAATAAGACATATTGTATCCAATGGAAATGAAAGTAACTGTTCCAGATGCATAGAACAGAACTTGGAAGAAGTCCAGGATACTGGGGCTGACACCCCCTGTGCTTGCATAAAATGCCATGGGATCTTTTCACAAGACTAACTTGCAGATTGCAAAGCAGTTACCTTAACTGGCTCCCGATGTGTTCTATCACAACACATTCAAATTCCCATCTGTGGTGTCTGTAACTACTGTTCACATGCTGGAAATTTATCGGTAGAAATAAATAGGATTCCAATTGGCAATGCTGATGTCGATGCAGGATGCTTTTTATCATTTGCCAGGTCCAACCATTTCATCTCAAGGATACTTCAAAACTGTAAGAATGCCCAGAAAACACTGCTTAATAATCTGGAACTGTTTGCCATGTGTTCTGCCATCAGCCCACCATCTTACAAAATTATCTCATTGTTAATTTCCAGCTGCATACATTGCTTCATGCTGTGTCAGTCAAATACTTTGAGTCTGATTCAGATTTTATATGCATGAGGTTTGATAACAGATTTATGTTGCTATTTAGTTTTAGGGCATATCTTAACTTTTACTGGTAACAATGAGAAACATGACTTCCCTGTAAAGATTAGGGGGGGAAATATCAGTGATGGTTATACAATTGGTTTATTTATCCCATAGTTATTATTTTGAAGTAATGTTCCAGAAAGATTATATACATGAGAAAGACACAGACAGACAGATATGCACATATGTGGACAAGGATACTGCTGAGGGATTATACTGTCATAATTTTGGATTACAACAATGTTTGTAATTTTTACATGATGTAAGGAGGTATCCAGTACTCTCTAATGCAATGGTTCTCAACCTCTGGTCCTCCCGATGTTTTTTACTTCATCACTCAGATTTCCTCATCATTGGTCATACTGGCAAAGACTTCTGGTGCTGAAGTCCAAAACAGTTAGAGGATCAATGATTGAGAACTTCTGCTCTAATGCAAGAAATTCTCCATTCACCGACAGGACAACAGGTTAGTGCAGTGGTTCCTAACCTGTGGGGGTCAAACGACCCTTTTGCAGGGGTCTCCTGATTAGGGTCACCCCCCTCCTGCTCCTCCTCTTCCTCCTCCAGGGCAGCAAGGCCTCCTCTGGCCTGCTGCTGCCACTGCTGCCTCAATCACATGAGGCTAAAGTCCCATGTGGCACAGCCATGACCGGAAGTCCCACCCCTTCCCAACCTCCCAGTCAATCAGGGAGACTGCCAGACAGAAGAAGGGATGGAGCTTCCATCCACAAGGGGGTTGCAGCCAGAGAAAGGTTGGGAACCACTGGGCTAGTGTAAAGTCTGGTCTGAGGTATGGGCACACCTCTTCTATACATGATCCAAAATGATCACCAAAACAGTTATCAAAATAGCCCAAAATAGTTCAGAATAACTGTCAAGAATAATGCAGAACTTTCCAATGTGTAAGTATATACCACCAGAGCTTTAAGATTTACTTGTGCTGCACAGGGATTTGGTCACAAAGGCGGGTTACAAATGGCCCTCAAGGGGCCGTTTTCCCGCCGCCGCCATTCGCTGCGTAGGGAAGCCCCAGCGGCCAGACCGCGAGGCTTCCCCGCGCAGCGAAAAAGGAGCACTGAAATGGCGCTCCTTTTCGAAACGCGGAAATGGCGCCACAAGGGGCGGAGCGTGCCCTCGTGGCGTCACTTCCGCCATGACACGTCTGGATGCACAGCGTCCAAGACGTCAAAATGGTGGTGCCCATGTGGATGGGCACCGCCGTTTACGACGTGCTCCGCACGTGTTGGGGCCAGGGTGGGTTAGGAAGGGGCGACTCTTCCTAACCCTAACACGCCCCTTCCTAACCCTAACATTCATGGAGTGCGTCATTAGTGGCGGTTTGTAACCCACCAAAGTGTCCTAGTAAAGTGGCCAAGAAGGCTAATGGCAACACACAGCTCTAAACAATGTCCAAAACTTAATGTAGTCCAGTAAAGCAAGCAAGAAAGTCCAAGAGCACGAACTAGGAGAGTTGTCAGAGATCCGAAGTCCAAAGTTTCAGAGAGTGATGAGACGTGTAGGCAAATCCAAGGTCAAGAAGTCCAGTGAGACAAGGCAACCAGCAATCTGAGGAGCAGGGCTACCAGCCAGGAAACAAGGAAGGTCAGGATCAAGTGTGTTTTTGTAGGAAAGCTCAGATAATTTTTGACACTGAGGCAGGCATTCTGCACCTGTTTAAAATCCCAAGCTGCAGGAATCTAGCTGTGCCTGATTATCTCGGCATTTTAGATAAAGCGTTCTCGAATGCCAGACACCCTCTCTTTCTGCTCATTGATGGCTGAAGGTAGGTACTGTAGGTGCTGCTGTCCCTTCTCACTCATCCATGCCTGCAGACTCTGTTGCCAGGAGGCTTGGCTGCTGAGCCCCCTTGGGAGCCACAAACTTTCCTGGAACTGGCAGGGGCAAACTAGGGCCAGGCTCAGACTCAAGTTCAGCTTCAGGCTGAGGTCCCACTGGAGGCTCTAACTCAGCCTCCTCTTCCTCAGAATCCTCAACCTGACTGGGCATGACACAAAGAGAAGGAGAAGCTATGGGGCAGTTATGAACATAATTCTAAAGGGACATAATTGTTTTTTACTTGAGTTCCTGCCAAGAAGGGACTCTCAGGAACTGATCACCTATTTTTGAAACATTGCATGTGTCTCGGTAAAGGCCCTTCTATGATGTTTGTCACTCCAACAACCATAAATATTGATCCACCGAATGAATACCTGAATCTAATTCCTAAATTCCTAGACTTAAAAGTTGGCTCTCATACAATTCCTGTCTGAATCTGTCTGTCTGAAATTTGACAGGAATCTTCCCATAGAGGGGCAACTATGGGCTGAAACAGATGGTCTGTTAAAGCCCACTTCCAGTTGTCTTGGGAATGTGGGATTTACATGCCACATACTCCAAAGGTACCCAGAAGCCCTACGGCTGCCCAAACATAGGCAGCTTCAAGATGCTTTGGAGGTGTGGTGTTTACACACTGCATGCCACCAGAATATTTTGAAATCGCCCTGGGGCTGTGGCGGGACTGGAAAAGGTGGCCCTTTCTCAGCCCAAATAGGAGCAGATTGTTTCTGCTCCTATTTGTGCCAGGTTCATGGTTGATTGGGCCATGGTGTGTGTTTGTCATGGCCCCAATGTATCTTCAGCAGGGATGGCTTCAAGCTGCTCCTTTGTGGCCTTCTGTTTCATCCCTATATATTCAAGTTCATCTTATATCAAGTTGTCAGGTTCTTTTTTAAAAACTTACATCTAGCACTCAGGCAAGATGCCCTCTTTTCTGAAATCCTGCTTACTTAATTCCCTCCAATGCTATTGTTATGCTTTCACACAGCTGTCTCTTCCCTACTCCTATAATAGCCATTTGTTGATCTTCAATAATAGTCCATAAGAAGATATGAAGCTTTGGATTTTTGAAGGAAGATAATGATGGAATCAAGGACCTGTAAAGTACAGGCATATCTCAGGGGCTCAACAGACAGGGAGAAAGGGGTAGTGAGACACTGCCCCTTTCTTCCCCAGATGGAGGCCACAGCAACCGAACAGCACGACCTCCATGAGGCATGAAAAGTACCTGCTTCCAGAGGTTTCTTTCTGGGATGTGCCAGGAGTGTCATTGGAGCTCTCGCGTGCAGCGATGACATACGCGTGTAATTTGGATGCTGTGCCATGTGTACATCATCATGGTGGCCCTCGTGTAGATGGTGATGAGCCATGATGGTGCCCAGATAGCATGGAAGGGCTTGGGAGCAAGTGGACAATCCGCTCTCCCGAGCCCTAAAATCAACCCCAGGCTGGCACATAGCACCAGTCTGTACCAGGCCTCAGTTAACAAAGGAGATTATCACATGGGGAATGGGATAGGGATGGGATCCCCCATCCTTATCCTGTCCATGCCCCCAGTGAAAGTGGTTGCACAAATCACTTTCACACTGCAACCAGCTGAAAAGCACTTTCAGCCATCATGGTATTAACGGGTTAAGCCATTAACACAAAAGACTGCAAATGATGACTGAAAGCACTTTTTTAACATTTTGGATCTACTGGTGAGGGAGGTTTATCTCTTTCTTTCAATTTTACTTTTCACACATGTACAGTAAGGGAAAAGTGCTTGAAGCACTTTTTAGCCCAATGCAGTGTGAAAGTGACTTGCGCAATCGCTCTCACTCGTACTTCCCTGCTGAGTCAAGTGTGAGTCAGGACGGTTGAGACAATGACCGTCTGTCACGTGATAAACTCCAAAGCCACTAATATAAAAGCTCTTTTCTTATAAAGTCTTGTTATGCCTGACCATAACACCCCTTATCTCTCCTCATCCTCTGTCCTGCTGGTATTGGGAGGGTGGCAAGGGAAAGTTGAGAAATACACACTTTGTGTGTCAGGCTGCAGAACTTGTTTTTAGTAAACAATGCAATAAAGCTTGAGTTGGGAATAAATGGTATGCTCATTTTATGTATTCGTTCTATAGCTGTATGTGGCATCTTAAGACAGGCAGGGCAAACAGCAACTATCTCTAGAATCCCCTACTGTACATGTGTGAACAGTAAAATTGAAAGACAGAAAGAGATAAGCCTGCCTCGCAAGCAGATCCAGAATGTTAAAAACCCCCGCAGATCTATACATTTGCACACAATAATAGAAATCAAAAGAAAAGTGGAGGCTGGAGGGAAAAAAGACATCCCTGAACTTGTTTTGGAAGAAACATTCAAGTGGTTTCTAGAAAGTTCCAAATAATTTTCTTGATTTATGCAAGCGTTGCCTGACTTTGTTGTTTCACTTTATAGGTGCATATAGTTAGCTTTGATAAGAAGTTTGCTGAAGCATGTTGAATTGCTTTTCTTTTTTATGGTCTTTCCATATTATTTCTGCCCATGATATTAACTTTTCTGTTAAAGAGTAAATGCCTATGAACACAGTGTCTTTGTTAACTGAGGTATGCCTACAATCATCCTGTTTTCCAAATCACTACAGTGGGGTCTGAAGTGAAACATTTTGCAAGTATGCATTCCTATATCTTTCACACATCCCCCCACCCAAATTTGTTCTTGTAAAGTAGTTGCTTTTTGCATTATATTTATATATTATTTTAGGTTTCTGCCTCTTGTTCATAACTTAGGTTGAGGATGAAAAATATTTGAAACCAATAAATAAGAAAATTGTGTGAAAACTAAGTAGGGTGTTGTCTGACATGATTGTTCTTATCTAAAGTAATGGCTGTGTGAATATCCACTGGTTTATTTGGCATTTATTTGAGGACACTAATAACTGCAAATACTAATATCTAAATTATTGTTTTCAATACCTGTGCTAAAGGTGTGACACAACCTGGGGCTAGAGCAGGGATTCTTTGCCCATCTAGACTCAGTTTTTTTTAAAGATGATATATATTTATATATTTGTTGAAATATATACATGTATATCATCTTTTTTTTAAAAAAAGTATAGATGTCCATAGAATCCCTGTTCTTGCTCCAAAGGACCACGAAGACTTATATAAAGGATAAATTTGGCTCCTCATGTTAGTAGGGAAATTGGATGAGTTTTATGTCAAGCTGTTTTTTATGAACTTGAATCCAATTTCTAATCATCCAGATTGCCCTGTACAATAAACTCTTGATTATGACTGCTGGCATTTATAGTTATAAGACAAGATGATATGTAGCACAATTTTCTTCATTCATTTCTTCTTCTTCCACTGCTTCTAAAAAGTCTTTATATCTTTCTCCTAGCTTTGTTTTAAAAAGTCATGTAAAATTATTGACATTGTCAAACATGTCACACATTTGCACTACACATCCCGAATTTAGTTGATTGCTGTGGAGTTTGTCTTTGGAGGGAGTACAGAGTTCTTGTTGATGTTCTAGAAAAGTTGACTTTCTTGTCTTCAGGAAGACAATAAAAGGAAGGAAACATCTCAAAGCCATGTTTATTTTATTAGAGTATACTTTCTACATCTTTTTTATGCATCTAAAAGGCTGCCTCTGATTTTGTTTTTCTTGTGAGTGTTAATTTAAAAAATAAAATAAATAAAGACAGGAAAATAAATGCAAGTGTGCAATCTGGGAAAATAAGCCACGTGCTGGAAAGTTCTTTTTTAAATAACATTTCAGTACAATTGCTTGGCATTAACATTAGTCCTGGTACCTTAAAAATATTACTAACCTATCATGTCATAACTTGTACTGTAAAAGTGAACTGCATAAATTACAAATGTCTGTGGGAAGGACATATGTATAGCATCTTTCCTTCTGTGAAAATCTCCTATTTATTCTTCTGTATAAAAGACTGACTTTGGTAAAGTAACAGACCGTAAAAAGTTAGCACTTGTTCTGGAAACTGAAGAGACAAATATTGATGACTGTTCAGCAGAGTCCACATTAAAAAAAAGGGAGGGATACATCTCTAAGTGCTCTATGGATGTTTTTATTTTTATTTTGAAGCAAGCACAATGTGTTTTGGACTGTAAATATTTCAATAGCATTCTTCAGGGGAAATATACAAAACCAACAGCAAACATTTCTTGAGTTGAATATCTCATACCATTCTCTGGACCACATGGTTTGATGTTGCCCAATATTTGAGTCTTGAAATTTGTTAGATCTACTGTTGTCAAAGTGAAAATTGCAGATGGCTTCTGTACCTTTAATAGTTGTGTAAAAAAGGGAATTTCAGCAGGTATTGGTTGTTACCTGGTTGCATGACAAGCAGCACCTGTTGAAATTCCCTCTTCTATACAAACATTAAAGGTAACGGAGCCTTCTCTGATTTTCACTCTTGCAACAATAGATCTAACAAATTTCAAGGCTCCAATACTGAGCAAGATCAAACCATGCAACTCTGAATATCCACTACAATATGGTAAGTGCACATTATAGTGGAATATCATCAATAATCAGTCTGATTCTGCCAAAATTTATGGCTGAAATTTCTCTTAATGGCCAGAAATGGTGATAAGCATGTACTACCAGGTGCAGGGCCACCCTTCTCTAAAGGGATCCCTTTGAATTCTAATTTGCCTCCACCAGCTGCTGCAGCAAGATATTTTATCATTATAACAAATTAAAAATAAATTGTGTTTAGTGATCCTCTTCTCAGGGACATAGCCAAGGGGGGGGGGGGGGGGGGGGGTCTGGACCCCCCATCAAGAGTGGGGATGTTCAAGCTCCTTCCTCCCCCTCCTTCTCCCCTTCATCAAAAGCACGGACTTGGATGGAGAGGGAGGGGGGGAAGTCTCAGGGAGCAGGGAGGCTCAGAGGGAGGGAGGGAGCAGGGACGTAGCCTTGAGGCGGGGGGCAGTGCCTGTTCAAGCTCCTTCCTCCTGCATCCTCCTTTCATCAGAGTGGACTCAGGAGAGAGAGAGGGAGGGGAGAGGGCTGGTCTCCCTCTCGGCAACATCTTTGCCCCCTTTCCCTCTTCCTCCTCCTCTGTGCTTTTGCCAAAAAAAAGGTCTCCGTTTGGGAGAGGAGGACGAGGAGGTGCATGGCAGGGGGTTGGACTGGATGGCCCTTGCAGTCTCTTCCAACTCTACGATTCTATGATTCTAAGAAGAGGGAAGGAAGACACACAGAAAAAAGGAAGGAAAAACGAGGGGAGGGAGGGAGAACTAAAGGAAGGAAGAAAGAGAAAAGAAAGATGGAAGAAAAGGGAAGAAAGGAAGAAAAAGGAAGGAAGGGAGAAGGAAGGCTCTAAAAGGAAATATCAAAGAAAGAAAAGGTGACTTCTAATAACAATAATCAACTACAGGTTGAATCTCCCTTATCCAAAATGCTGAGGACTAGATGTATTTTGGAGTTTTTCGGAGTTTGGTATGTTTATATATGTATAATGGTATATATTGAAGCTACTTGAGTCCAACCATTAAACCCATTCATGTTTCATAAGCTCATCCTCAAGTAGCTCCTTTTTTGCCCTCTGAGTATCTCAGAATATGAACAGAGTATCTCTGAGCATGAACAGAGTTGCTGCCGCTTATTGCTTGAGCAGCTGCACTTTGCTTTATCAACCTGAATTTATCTGATGTGAACAGCTTGAGAGGAAGGACTCCGTTTGCATCTGCACTAAAGAAATAATCCAGTTTGATACCACTTTAACTGCCCTTGGCTCCATGCTGTGGAATGCTGGGATTTGAAGTTTGTTGTGGCACCTAACAGAGATGGCTAAACAGCTCCTCAAAACTACAAATCCCAAGATTCCATAGCACAGAGCTATAATGGAAGTTAAAGTGGTGTCAACCATAAAAACCAAACTGCCTTGGGTCCTTTTTTGGGGGGAAAGGTGGCACAGAAATGAAATAAATGATGAAATGATGAGGAGATCTGGGAAATGCACTTCAGTTTCTTGTGGCTGGCAGAGATGGCTAAATAGCTCCCAAAACTACAAATCCCAGGATCCCATAGCCTGGAGCCAGGGCACTTAAAGTGTTATCAAACCGCACTATTTTTGCAGTGTGGATGCAACCTTGGAGCTCTTTTGTTGATGCTACTTGCAAGTTGGTTCTGACTCATGGCAACCCTAAGGCAAACCTATCATGGGGTTTTCCTGGCAAATTTTTTCAGAGGGTGTTTCTCTGGGGCTGAGAGAGTGTGACCTGCCCATGGTCGCCCAGTGGGACCTCTATCCATGAGTTAAACCCACTCCCCACTCCTCTCCATTTTCTTTCTGGAAGGGGCCTTGCTTATGTTGAAGGGAAGGCTGCCAAGCCTCTGAACCTTAGAATTATTGTTTCAATGCTCAGTCTTAGAAGCAGTGGTTGCCTGAGCATGCACAGAGTGTCTTTCACTCCTTCTCGCCACTCTCTTAGCCAAAGACCCCCTCCTCATTTCACCACCCTCTTGATGCATGGGTTTGGCTGATTTTAACCTCTGGAATTTTATATTTGTATTTTATATTTTATATTTGTAATTTTTAAATATATTTTTTACGATTTTCATTGTTGTTTTAATGTGTTTTCTATGTGTTGTTAGCTGCCTTGGGTCCCACTTTGGCAGAAAGGCAGTATAAAAATAAATAAATAAATAAATAAATAAATAAATATGTGGGCTACATCCAAAACCTGGATGGGAAAAGTAACCGGTGACTGGGAGGAAGTCCACTTCCAGACTGGAAAAACAGATATCTATATCTATATCTGTATCTATGTATAAATGTTAAACAGTGTATGGTGTGCTAGCAACCACAGAGGCTTCCAGGAAATCCTTCTCCTCTTTTTATAACAAAA
>NC_056523.1:281425281-281464409 GCF_019175285.1 Sceloporus undulatus
TGATGATGATGATGATGATGATGATGATGATGATGATGATGATGATGATGATGATGGAATTTGGGAGGATGGATGGGAGGACCACAAAACAATGACCCAGGGCCACAAATGGCCCATAGCTGCCCTATTTAATCCTCCTATTTCATAGTGGTTTGATCACTGGAGTACTATGACTCTGGAGTCCAGGGTTTGATTCCCTACTGGATCATACAAAGCCACTGGGTGATCTTTTGCAAGCCACAAATGTACCTGAGGAAGTAGACTGAAGTCTAGGAAAGCTCATGCTCCAATTTCTTTCTTTCTGTGAGTCTCAAAAGTGCTGCAAGATCTCTCTACTTCTTCTTCTTCTTCTTCTTCTTCTTATTATTATTATTATTATTATTATTATTATTATTATTATTATTATTATTATTATTATTGGATCTAAATGCATCTGAGGAAAATGCTAGGAAACCTAGGAAACCTGACATCTAGGAAAACTCATGCTGCCAATGTGTTTCTTTCAGTTAGTCTCAAAGGGGCTACAAGATCTCTCTACATATTGTTGTTGTTGCATCTAAATGCATCTGAAGAAGTAGATTGTCTTCAAAAGCTCATGCCGTCAATTTCTTTCTTTCAGTGAGTCCCAAAGGTGCTGCAAGATCTCTCTACATATTACTATTATTATTGCATCTAGATGCATCTGAGGAAGTAGATTGAAGTCTAGGCATGGCTGTGGTTTCTCTCTCTCCCTCTTTCGTTCTATTTGGTGCACTCTCTCTCCCTCTCCCTTTCCTGCTCCCCTCCACATGCAGGTTGCCCTCCAGGGAGCAGAGGACGAGGCGGGACCCCCCAAGGGACCATGCCCTGGTTGCTGCTCCTGCTTCAGCCAGAGCTCCCCGCGCATTTGGGGTTTGGGGAAGGTGCCAGGGCAGCGGGAGCCCTGAGAGGAGGATGCCAGGGAGCAAGTCCTCTTTTCTCTTTTTCCTCCCCTTCTCTTCACTCCAAGGACAAACTTCTCTGTTGACTCAAAAACATCCCTGCTCTGGGTTGTTTTATTGTTCCTTCCCACAAAAGACAGCTCTCTTGCCTCTCCTTTCCCATGAATGAACCTGAGGAGCCTTTGGCAATGGCACGGAAGTGAAGCAGCCCCTCCCCTTCTTCCCCTCTTTCCCTTTCCTGAGGTAAAGGCTCGACCCTCTTTCTGTGTGGGGGGGGGGTTCAACCCTTCAAAATGGTGGCACTTAGTCTGGACCTTCCCCTTCTCAAAATCCTGGCTAAGTCCCTGCTCTTCTAATTTTGGAAGTTGGATGGACTCTGCTCTGCTGTTGCATGTAAATGGGCCAGGGGTGGCTGATGACTTCCATGTCACTGTGGTAGTATATTAAAACTCCCAGACCTGTCTCCAAAATATGTCCAGCACCTTCAACACCCCCTTTGAAGTTTGTACTAAACCCCAGAGTAGATTCACAACTCCATTATCATGGAAGCCACCAGCCACTATTGGCTGGATTGACATGTAGAGAATACAGAAACTGGATTGCAATGAACATAATACAGTCCTGACAGTACAGACTATTTCAACTTGCTGTTGGCCCCACCAATCCTGTGGATACTGATGATGTGCCAGCACTAAAATAATCCCATACAGGAAAGGATGCCACAACTGTCATTAATTTAAACATACTTTTTCTTGCCTATTATGCTTTTGTATATTCAGGGTAGACTGAAAGGCTCAAGCTTAAGATAGGGTGGAGAAGCTTCATGGGCAGAGCACAACATCATCAACAGTATCCCAAACATATTTAACTGAACTCTATAGCAAGGCTTCCTTTTAGGAATAGGTGTGCTGCACTCCTGCTTTGCCAGGGAAGTTGCTGCTAAACTATAATCCACATTCTGCCCTCTCCCCCCCCCCCCGAAATAGAATTCTAACTACAAATTATTAAGTATGCTGTAATTCTTGAAATCTTAGTAGAAGCAACTGTGTTAGGAATTAGTACTTGAGGAAGAAGGCAAAGTACCATTTTTCAGCTGCAGGTTTAGGAAAAAAGGAAGAAGTGTTCAACATAACAGAGTGGTGTCTTAGAATAATAGAATCATAGAGTTCGGAGAGACCTCAAAGGCCATCAAGTCTAACCTCTTTTCCTGTAGTCCACTGCTCCAGGTCCTGTTCTCTTTAGCTGCAGAAAACAACTTGCTCCATCTTCAGTATGACATCCCTTCAAATATTTAAACAGGGCTATCATAGCTCCTCTTAATTTTCTCTTCTCCAGGCTAAATGTACCCATCTCCCTAAGTCACTCTTCATAGAACATGGTTTCCAGACCTTTCACCAGTTTGGTCACCCATCCTTCGACATGTCCTAGCTTGTCAACATCCAACACAGCTATGTGGCCATGTTCTGGAAGAGTTTATTGTTAACATTTCTCCAGCAGTAGCTAAATAGCTAAACTGCTTCATTACATTCTTCCAGTCTAATTTCTCATTGCTCATATCTCATCTCATTGTTTATAAAGGCAAGGCAAAGGTTTTAGGACTGGGGCCTTATGCACATACTTTAGAACAAGGTATATGAACTTGGGGGACACTTACTTACTTCTTAATAAGGATGGATATAACACCATGCAGTAATATACAAGACCCTCCCTCATTAGACAACTAGGCCTGGGGTTGAATAGTACCTGGCCTTAGCATTGCTAATGGAATGATGTTTGGAATCACATGAAAGTTTCACTTTCTCTAAACAACTTCCGCCTATGGGTTATAAACTCTCTGTAAGATTCTGGAAACATTATTCTGATGGACTATTTTATAGAATCTCCAGAGGTCCAACATCTCCACAGCAATGGATGTTGGTACAAGCTATTGCAATTAGATGAGAAAAGAACTTTGTCATGTTAGAGATTTTGTTTTGATTTGTTTGCCCTCTGGTTAAGCTGGCAAAAAAGAGTGTTTAGAGAAAAAGAAAGTGCTATCATTTTGACCAAGTGAAGCAGGCTTCGGCTATGTAGTTCATATGAATCATGAGGGAACAAGGATGAAATGCTCAGCTTCTGCTCATTATATTTCCAGTGTCTGGAAGACCCCCCCCCCTTGCTGGCTTTGGTAACATTTCCAAGCCATGTATGTTTCTGCATAAAAAACTAAGAGTTGAATAGATGTATAATTGTTACAGTGGACTACTGATTTGAAGCTGGAAAAGAAGTGGTGGCAAACATCAATATGACTTTGTGGTGCCAGCTCTAAGGATTGCTCTTGCATTCAGTTTCCTACGCAATTCCTCCTCAGGCACTAGAATGCAAGCACATTACATCTCACTATGACTGCAAACACCAGCCACAAAAATACACATAAAAGTGCACACCCCTGCATGGACTTCTCTCCACTCTCCTTCCATACCTTATGAAGTACTACTTCTACCAGACTTTATTTTAGGGGCTTAACAAACAGGCAAAAAGAGGTGCTGTCAGGCTGACTTGAAGATGTGGTGTTTAGATGACACATGCCTTGAAGCCAGCAGGAAAGTACCCTCTAGGCACCTTATGCAGAGAAAAGCTGTTTCAAAAATAAGCAGCTTTTTTCTGATTCTTCCTGGCTTGAAGACATATCATGTGGCCATGACATGAGCACTCCAGGTGCCTTGGGAGCCATTGGTGGGGTTTCAATGGCTGCATCTGCACTGGGGAAATAATAATTCGGGTTGACACCACTTTACCTGCCATGGTTCGAGGCTGTAGAATTCTAGGCATCATACTTTGTTGTGATGCCTCTGAATTCCACAGCTTCGAGTTATGGCAGTTAAAGCAGTGTGAAACCGGATTATTATTTCTCCAGTGCGGACAATGTGGCTTCAGAAAAGGCAGCTTCAAGCCACTTTTTCCTGCCCATCTGTTTTGCCCCTTAGTTTCATCCTTTTTAAAATCTGTGTTCCTGTTACCAGCTTCCATCTCTCTGCCTGCCTCCCACATCTTATTAGTGCTAATCCTGCTACCAGGCTTCATCCTTAGGCCTTGTTTTAACAAACAATATACTTGTTTTAACAAAGAACAACAACAGGCTCCATCCCTTGAACTAGCACACCCCTCCCATTTAATAGTTCCAGTCCTGTCACCAGGCTGCATCCCTTAACCTCCTCCCCCCTGCACCACTTTTGATACCATGTTCCATCTCTTGACATTTCTCTGGGCTCATCCAAGTTCCAGAGATTTTGCAAAGAATAGTTGGCAACCAACCATGACAGAATCTGAAGTTCTGGTCATCCCTCTTCAACCTCTAGTGAAGAAATCTATTTCATAATTAGCTAGTGAAGCCTGGTTTACTGTTGTTCCTTGTTCAGATTAATAAATCTTGTGGAAAACAATCTGATCCCCCCTTTTCTCCACTGACAGCACTTTGAAAGTCTGCTGCTGTCTGGATAACATCTGGGGGCATCCTGGATCCAGAATTGAACCCAGAAGAAGTAAACTGGCTTATTGGCCAAAGCAATAAGCTCCTTTGTTATACTCAGGATACCTCAGTGCCATATCCAAATAGTAAAAGAGGGAACACACTTTCAAGAAACTTTATTTTTCTGGCTTTTTAGGAGGTACCTCATTTGGTGCAGTTCAGTCTCCCACAAATTCACTTCCTAAAGATGGGTTGAAATACACCTCCCATCATCACAAGAAAACATGGTCATGTTAGCTATGACATTGGGGGTTATACTTCAGCATGCCTAAGAGGATGCCAGGTTGGAGCAGACTCATACATTTTTTCAAATGACTTGTGTTCTTAAAATTAAATTCTTTTCAGAAGGATGTTACATGCTGAATTTTTTTTTAAGCCTAAAAAATACCCTGGCTGTGTTGTGGAAAGGTAGCTTGCCAACTATATGGGCAATGTGATAGGTAAACATTTTTCTTTGGCTTTTTTTTTAAAAAAAATATGTACAGCAAAATAAAATGCAGAAAAGCAGTGATAAAGGTGGAGGAGGTAGGGGGTTACACACTGGAGAATTCTGTTTCTCTTCATTTCAGAAAATGTACTTTGTTCATTTTATCCACTTCATACCCTTATGAAAACTCTCACTTCAGAGTGTTTGTTCTGGGCTCATAAAGCTGTACAGGTGGTGCTGCCTCAGCAGGAAACCTGCTCCTTGCTGAAGAGCTGCCAATTACTTGCAGTGAAACTAAAACAGAAGAATAAATATTGCATGTTGATGGATGCTTGTCAGAAGACGTAGGGGTACTTTCAACAGGGCTTGTCAGGTGAAATACCTTCAACAAATCCACATGCTCAGTGGCAAAGCGGAGAGTTTGCTCCAGCTGCTCCACTGGCAAACGTCGAGATTTGTCACATAAATTTAAATTATAGATGACATAGAGGTTGGCTAGAAATGGATTGTATCTTTAAAAATAAATCCAGGGTTATTGTTGTTGTTGGTTTTGGTTTTTTTAAGTTCACATATTCAGGGTTTAACCATGCATATGATAGCTGTGATTCTTTATTGTTCTCTTATGTCTAAATGTAGGGAGATGCTCCTTTTTTCATAGCAGCATATCCCCTAAATGTGTTCATTTTTATCTGATGTTAATGGATGATACTGGTTTACAACTTTTCAAGGATAACAACAAACTTGCCAAGGACTAGAACTCCAAAAGTGCAGATTATATATTATGTCAGCAGTAAACACTTTGGGCAATGTTATCATATCATTGTGGGGTGGGATGAGAAGGAATATTCTGTGCAATTTAATTCTAACATCATACGTGGCTGAACATGAACAAGTTTACTGACAGTGGGTCTGCTTCTGATAAAAGGTGTGTGTTGGGGGGGGGAGTCTTGGCACTGCAAAGAAATCAACATTAGCTATAGTCTTTTCCTAAAACATTATAAACAATTGTTTTCATTTGTGCACCAAAAGTCAAAATAAAATAAATGCTTTGGATAAAATGTGCTCAGATGACAACAACAAGAAGTTCTGCTTCCTCTTTCTCTACCTGTTCCATTGAAAGCTTTGTGGGCATGCATATATATATCTGATGTACACTGGAGCAAAGAGGAAGTTGGCAGTTCACTGGAAAGGGGCAATCCCTTTTAATCACAGTCAGCAACAAGCACAGCATTTTTCTAGTGTCCAGAAATGAAAGGCAAAATAGCAAGCAACTATGGCCTATTTCCAGTGCCAGTGTGGGTAGCATTTTTGAGAAGAAAACCAGAATGCTGGAATTCTCTCTCTCTCTCTCTCTTTCTAAAAGCACCTGCAATAAAATCACTTGTTTGTGGGTCAGTCAGACCTGTGCTTAAACCTTCACTAATTATGAGACCGGAAAAAGCTGTTAGAGGCATCATCCAATGAAGGCCAGGTGTTAGAGATCTCTGACACTAACAGAAGCTTCAGGTGAAAACACTCAAATGCTAACAAGTAAGGGGGAATTAAATGTTCTTCACATTTGTCTAAAAAGGAGGCTTTTGCTCTGCTTGCAATGATTCTTGAAAGACACCTCCTGCCCAAAACCCAAGCTTAAACAGTTGCTTTAGAGTCAAATGACATAGGTGGAGTACAGACTGCCAGAAAGAGGCGTACACAAATGATGTACTGAAGCCATGCATAACGAAACAGTGATAGAATAATGTTTTAAGTTCCAGAACTTCAGCACACTGTAGGGTTGCTAGATGTCTCTTATTATACAGGATGTCCCTTATGTGAGAGCCATAAAGCTTATACTGCTGGTATATGTATGTGCCTTCAAGCTGCCTGTTGATTCAGTAACCCCATGAATTTCATAGGTTTTTCTTAGACAAAGAATTCTCACAGGGGGTTTGCCATTGCCTTCCTCTGAAATATAGCACCGGGTATTCTGTGACAATTTACCATCCAAATACTAATCAGGCCTGATCCTGCTTAGCTTCTCAGATCAGAAGGGATCTGATGCCTTCAAGGTATTTAGGTCTGATATCACTGCCAGGTGTCCCTTATTATGAAGAATGTCCCCTATTTAATAGTTACTTATTTAATAGAATAAAATGTCCAAAAAAAAAACAAAAACACCCAACTTAGTAATTTGAGTAATTCTAGTAACTTTGTCCTTCACAAAGACAGAAATGTGTGCATCATTCAGTTTATGAATGTGGATAATATGTTAACTTTACAAAAAAAAATGCCTATCTATTGGCACATTCATTTAGGCAGAACATAAATTTGTTAACAGTCGCTTCCTGATTGGAAACCCTGAATTTCAACGGTCCCCTATAGCTATTTTGGAAACCTGGCAACACTAGACTGTCTTTTCATGGATGGCTTTATTTTCTGCACAGAAAACAATATTTCAGTGCAGAAATATTAATTTCTGGACAAAAATGCTCTTTACTGTTCAGAAAATTCTGTAATAGGGGATAGTAGACCCCAGTGATACAGTGGAAGTCCAGTGATACAGAAATCCCACAAGATCTGGCAGTGTAAATTGAATGATTATGCCCATTACATGCATGGGAATAAATGCAATGTTGGTCTCCATTCTGTTGGTTTTAAAATGTCTCTGAGGTGGGTTACAGACTGCCATTTAGGATGCACTCCGCACATCCTAGGGTTAGGAAGGGGCGTCCTAGGGTTAGGAAGGGTTGCCCCTTCCTAACCAGCTCTGTTCCCAACACACGCGGAGCGTGTCCTAAATGGCAGCGCCCATCCACATGGGCGCTGCCATTTTTATGTCTTGGACGCACAGCGTCCAGACGTGGCGCACTGGAAGTGACGCCGCAAGTGCATGCCTCGCGCTTCGTGGCGCCACTTCTGGGGGCCAAAAAGGAGCGCCATTTCGGCACTCCTTTTTCGCTGCAGACGGAAGCCTCGCAATCTGGCCGCTGGGGCTTCCCGCTGCAGCTAATGGCAGTGGCAGCAGACCACCCGCTTTAGGGCGGTCTGTAACGCATCCCAGATTCTCTGATCTGGTTGTTCTAAAACTATATATCAGGACAGTTCATCTTCTGTAATACTACGATACTTGTGAACTGTGCTTAGGGCAAAGACTGAGCTTGTGCATCCTTCAGTGCAAACATTTATACTGTTATGTGCAGCTCTGGATTTGCACTAAATGAGTGGCATATCCTAGATGCCCAATGTTCATTCTCTCCATTTATATATAGTCATCTCTCTGTATTGGGGAGGTTTTGGGTCCAGACCTTCACATGGAAATTTTAAAAAAGTGAAACCTCAAGTCCCAGTATTCTGAATAGACACCAACATGCATGTGACTGTGTCCATGCGTCTGTATACACATACCACCATTGACAGTAATGGGGCCAGGCTATCTGTTGCTAGCCCCCAATACAGAAGCATGACTGTATAGATCACTGATAGTTTAATTTATACCCTGCCTTTCTCTTGACACAGAACCCACTTACAACAACTTCAAAATAAATTTTGCTAAAATCTTATTTGACAAAAGTTAAAAAATAATCAAACAATTATATTAAAAGTCCATACTTGAAACAAGTTAATGCACATATAAAACATATTTTTATGAAGATAAAAGGTAAAAACACAACACACTACACTGAAAACATTTTCCTCTTGCATGTTTTAAGAACCAGAGGCTTTCCTAAATTAAAAAGCTTTACCTGCAAGCAAAAAGGAAGAGAGAGACAGGACCAATTGAACTACTTGTGGACTTGATGGCCCATGATTCCTGGCCATTGGGAAAACTGGATGGGGCTTCTCGAAGTTGGAGTCCCAAATACCTGGAGGACGAAGGAATAGACCTTTCCTATCCAGAAGGACCCATATCGTGATCTCTCTCTTCAAGTTCCTGTGAAGTTGAGACAAAACTTCAGTAGACATTCTAAGCCTGATCTTTTCCAGAAATGATTTTGAATACTTTAAGATATTAGTGTAATTATCAAAAGCTAATGAGTTTTTAAAGCTTTTTAATATGAAACCATGATTTTAGAACCTCTTTGCTGTCAGAACTATAACTAGGTTACAGGCGCAGTGGCATGATTTATGACCCATTCTCACTAATGACTACAGACTAAAGATACAGCTCCTTATGAATAAGCACTCTTGCCTGATCATGACAGGGCAGTGAAAGCTCTGAAAATATGCTTATGTGAGCCTGCATAATGGATCAGAGACTTAATAAAAGGCCACCCTAATAGCATGCATATAATCCACTGCTAATATAACAAGGGATAGTTTGCAAGCAGAGCAGAGTACCTATTATCTGAACTTCAGTTGCTTAGTGTTAAGCCAAATTCAGTGCATATGTGTGAGTGTGTGGTATAACTGTTAAATAAATAAATATCAACATGGTTCTCATATGGAAACAGTACTGTGAAATCAGACTTCTAAAGGAAGCAGCCATTGGTCTTGGGACAAGTTTGCCTTACCAACTATATTGCCCACAGTTGTCAGTCCAAAAGCAAAAGGGAGAGATATACAGAGATGGCACCTAGGAATGCAGGAGTTGCTGGCAGGAATCATTTTGATGTGACAGGGATATATAGGAGGTGGCATCTATGGACACAGGGCTTATAGAATCATAAAGTTGGAAGAGATCAGAAGGGCCAGAACATTATCCTGCCATGCTTACTAGCAGGGATATTTTTGGAGTGAGAGGAATTGGTGCCAACACCCTTCAAGTATGACTCCCTTCTTTTAAGTGCATTCTCAAGTCATTCAAATAGGTGGATGATGAACCCTGATGAGCAAAGACAATTCCCAGAACCCGTCTGGATTGGCAAAGTTAGACAGCAACTCCCAACATCCCTCACCACTGGCTAGTACTGATGGGAGTTGCAATCCAACAGCATACAGAGAACCACATATTCTCCAGGCCTGCTCTCAAACTCTGATATATGCATGCATTCTCCTGGCTTCTTTTCTTTCCAAGTTTTCTCCTTGAATTTTCATTAAGCATGTGATCATGTAGAGAAATGAAATGAGTGAACTTAGTAGACTATATTACAAGCAGTGAAATTTCCTTGACTGAATCTGCTCTGGAGAGTGGCAACCTGACGGTTGAAGCAATAGCTTCATACCATCTGTGTATCTTGTGCTTTCCTGTGAATCTATATGGAAATGGGGGTGCATTGGGGAGGGGAGGCAGGGAAGCCTCAAAAGCTGCTTTCAAATACACAGATATATCCAGGAGTTGGTGCAATATTAGCAAAGGTTCATTTGTCAGGTGTACATTTGAAATTAAGCATGTGCCTATTTGATCCCTTTGTGAATATTGTTCTGATATGGAACATGCACTGGAGGACAGTTTATTGTAAGTCACTTTGGATTTTATACTGGGAGAAAGGCAGGATTAAAATAAAATGAAATAATAAAACAACATGAAGGAGTTAAGTTCTCAATCAGAGATCTTTCTGGTATCCTCCCACTTGGTGACTCTAGGTTAAGAAGATGTGGTGATCTTCACACAACACACAAACTAGGACAAGCAGTTTTTAGTAATATGAGTATTGCTAGAAAAAAGTCAGAATTCAGTGAAACCTGAACACATCCATTTCATCTGCATTGCTTGGACTGGAAGGTTTTGTAAGTCTGAGACGCCATTCACTATTATGTGGCTTGTGTTCTCCTGCTATAGTTACTGTGTCTTGGGATTTCTGAAAAACAGGATTTCAAGATTTTTTTTTCTATTTGGGGGCTTTAAAAATAGTGTTGTTTTTGCTGTTTTTAGAATAATCATTTGATATGAAATCCTTCCCACCATCCTTTATTTTGCTTAACATTCTGGGCAGTTCTTTGAAGGTTCTTTGGTTGCTTATCACACTAGTCAGTTGTTCTGGATTGTTTTGCTTAAAAACAGCTTGTCCCACACTCAGAAAGGTAACAAAATGTGAAGACACTCTTTCATGCCATTGCTGCATTTGTTCTTTGATTGGTTTCTGTGTATGCTTTCTTTCACTTGAAATATAAAATTACCATTCACACTGCATAGTTTGCTCTCGCTCCTACTCCATGAACAGTACTTTAAAAAACAAAACTGGAAACCGTAATTGCACTTCTGTAGAACTGTACAATTATGTACTGTATTGACACTGTTATGGAGCCCTCTCCCTCCATTCGCTGCCCAAATCAATAGGATAGATACACCTCACATTGCTTTCATCACTTTTTCTATGCTTCCCCCCATGAACTAACACTTGCTCAGTTCTTCTTTTCTATCTTACTCTTTGAACTTGTGTATATTTTGCTCCTTTACTCTTTAATTTTTTCATGAACCCTAGGCTTTAATCCTTAATAGTATTACAATGGAATTGGATTATTGTGTGAATCTTGTTGTTGTTGTTATTTTTGTTACTATCAGATATATTATTATTAAAAAGAGAATGGAGAAAAAGGTACAGTCAATGATTTGGGCATTCTTGGGATTCCCCCCCTCCCACCCAACCACTAAAAGTAGTTTAGAGTTTCCCTCCTATAAATCCTCAGGCAATCCACAAAGGAAGAACAATGAAACTACACCTGTGCCACACCCACTGTGCTTCCAATCTCACAATGAAATGGAATGAAATATTCACATACAAAGTAGTTGTTAAACATAGTGGGATAAGGGATCATTCGTTCGTTATTTCCAGTGGAAAAATAATTGATTCCCAAATGATCCAAAATGATCAGTCACAACATTACTCAAGAAAAAAACACTGTTTTTCTTTTCTTACTCTTGTTTCAAAATCTTCCAGAATAAGTATTTATTTACATAGATGTTCTTTGTGCAAAACATGAAGCTTTCTTCAGTAGAACTGAGAAGCAACAAAAATGGCTGGCAACTCCGACAAAATTTTCACTGGGAAATGAGATGGTAGTAAAAGCAAGTTTAATAGATTTAAACAGCACTGAGAGTAGAAGGCCCAAAGTTACACATTGATCAAAGTCACTGGCCATGATCCAGCAGTGCACATGCATCAGGTTTATAGAGCCATTTCCCCTATAGCAACTCAACATGCTGAAGTCTGATGTTCCTTATTTTTTTTTTAAGAAAAAGTATTCTACTGGTTTTAAAAGTTTTTCCTGGAAGACTTGAAATTATTCAGTATCAGCCACAGGCCTCAATGGGCTTGATTTTACCCTCCTTTCTTTGAAATGTCTTAATTTTACAAAAAGGGGACTCAAGCTGGAACTGATTTGCTCAGAACATTTTGGCAAACCAGACAAGAACTGGAGCAGAGGAAGTGCAGCATTCATAAATATAAGGACCAGATCACATATTCTCCTTTTGGTCTGAACAATTCTGATGGCCATACCGACTTTGGGATTCTGGGACTTCTGGCCCAAAAGAGTAAGCTTCCCAATCTCTAGCTACTACACACACAAAATAAGATCCCTGTGTTCATGGCTGCTATAATACTAAAATGTTCTTAACATATATATCTATGGAGTCTTGTATGTAAACACTGCACGTCCCAATGGAGGATAAGGCTGTCATTCTCAGAGTTGTGAGGAACTTTGGCCACACAGCTGTAGTTTACAGGGCTAGACAATTAGGAGTTTATCACACAAAGCCAATAAAGCATTATTACAGTAGAATAATAGTGTCTTTGGCTGGCATGTATCACACAGCTTTGTGTCTCTCCTGAAATGATTTGCATTTCAATCATTGATGGAAAACACCTTTTCAGTGATCAATTGAAAAGATGTACTTCACCAGTGAGTGAATTGCAAAACTGCAACAGGAGAGAAAACATCAACACAATACACAGTTTTGTGAAAAAAAAAATCTGCCAAAGATGCTATTTTCCTTCTGTAATTGCATTTTGCTAGCTTTGTGTGTGATAAACTCTCTAGAAGAGAGACTATTTGATTCAGACTACCAAGTCTTTATAAAACTATGTCACTAGTGGTACAGTGTTATATTTAAGTCATGTCAGATGCAAAAAGATAGGGCTGTCACTATCACTCTTCAGCTTAAGTAATTTTAGTCCAAGAGGGCATTTTGTAAGTCAGTGTAACGTGTAGAATCCTATAGTGATGTTGAAGAAGGGGGTCAAAACTGGGGGCACACTGGTAATGGAGGTGCAGGCAGGCCAACAGAGTCAGAATACTAGTGTTCCTCACCTTTTCCTGCCTTGTCCAAATTTAAAGTTAAAACAGATATCAAAAGACACAACTGTAGCAGTTGGGAAAGGGTATATGACAGAAGTAAACAATAGCAGATATTATCTGGAAAAGGAGGAGAAGGGTTTCAAAACAGAACTCTTAAACCGTAAAATGACCAAGAATGGCAATGAGTATGTAAATCACTCAGATTTTCTGGCTGCAAGTGTCTACCTCCTCCCTTGCAATTAATGCTGGAATGAGAACACTTACTTTTTAAACAGGATGTTGCTTATACACTTAGACCCAGGAAAAGGCAAGGTGGAACATTTGGTTAAATAACACCCAAATTCAGCTTGCCTCCCATCAGGCCACTGTAAAGGCAATAGAGAGTTATAGCCACTTTTGTGGTCAAACATGAAATGCTTTAATTAATGTACAACTACAGCTGGCCAAACACCCATGATGATTTTCATTTGTTTGAAGATCAGGGCACACTCAAAGCATGACAAACATAAAATGGTTGTGAGTTCCAAAAGCAGCTCCCTGAAAAGGATGGCCAGTTTGGGTTTTTATAATTGTGTCATCTTCCCAAGTAAGTGATAGCCCTGTTTAAATATTTGAAGGTGTTTCATTTTGAAGATGGGTCAAGCTTGTTTTCTGCTGCCCCAGAGAATAGGCCCCAGTGCAACGGATTCAAACTATAGGAAAAGAGATCCCACCTCAACATTAGGAAGAACTTCCTGACAGTAAGAGCTGTTTGATAATGGGACACACTCCCTTGGAGTGTGGTGGAATCTCTTTCTTTGGAGGTTTTAAAACACAGGCTGGATGGCCATCTGTTGGAGATGTTTTGATTCTGTGTTCTGAATGGCAGGTCTCTTCCTATGATCCTTACTTAGTGAATCTCAAACTAGAGCAATCAGAGTATCAGAATAGTGCAGAGGGCATAGCTGAGGCATGTGGAATGTGGAATATAGAAAGTACTCCCTCCCCTCAAGTACTCACTAAACTTTAATGAAAACTCAGTTCCAGGAACTTCCTTTTACTATTTCTCTGCATTACCTATTAATATATTACACCCTTTCCTCATGCATACCTTGTTTTATCCCAGGCAATCAAAATCCAACAATTTAATAAGCATAGAAACAAAGATTTCTGTGTTTTGCTTTGTTCTGTTTAGTTCTTAGCTGTTGAATTTGGTCAGTTTATTTATATTGTTTGAGCCAACCTTCTATGAATTAACAGATGCAATATTTCTCTTATTGACAGTATGGTTATTTGTAGTTGTTCCAGCTAGAATTATTGGGGAGGGGCAGTTGTTATATTTGTTGCTTCTCATCAGATGCACTGTGAGTTGCTTTGAGAACAATATTGTGAGGAAAAGGCATACAAATTAGGTATGGAAAGAAATCTCACTAAATTACTGAACACCAATTATATTGAATTAATTGATGCAATTGTCCAAGGTTTCTTAATCCCTGTGAATTTTTTTCTCCAATTCACAAAGGAAACAATGAGCAACCCCCCCTCCCAATGATGTTTCTACAAGTTGTGCAAAATACTATGAAGAAGCTAAGAAATAAGGACTGGCTAATTGACAAGAAATATGCAAATAATCATCCTTTAATTCTAATTCTTCTCGTTAAAAAAAAAATCAACAGCATCCGATCCAACAAGGAAGCACCTATCTTAGGGGCTCAACAGACCGGTGTTATACACCAGCATGGGGGCATCACAGGGGCTGGCATACACACACCAGATGCCCCAACTCTACCCCATACCACTCCCGCACCACTTGCCTGACCAGATGGTGGGTGGATCATGCCACATCTTTGGCACAGTGTTTACATGCATTGTGCTGAAGAAGCAGCGAAAAGCCATGGTGGTGGCAGCTAGTGTGCCCTTTCCACAGCACAAAAAGGAGCTGCTTTTTGCAGCTTCTTTTTGCACCATGGAAAGGCCAGATCAGGACCATGGCATGCGGTTGCCATGGCCCCGATCCAGCAAGGAAAGGGGAGGCACAGAGCTGCCCCTTAGGGGTGATCTGTGGAGCCACATAGTTAAGTTTCTTCATTTTTTGCCACATATTCAGCTTGCATAATTTAAATTGTCGGTGCCAGGAAGTGCAAAAATGCTCTCAGGACTGACTGAAAATATGCAACTATGTTGCAGGCAAAGAGAGATTTTTTTTTTTTACAATTTCTTATTCTCACATGCAAAAATGAGAAAAACAAAGTATGTTGTTGCTGTTGCTGCTAATGCTGCCACTATTATTGATGATGATGATTCATAGTTGCAGTGGTATACAGATCACAAGTGAGACCTACAGCATTAGTCATAGTGGCACCAACTTGTGGGAAATCAGGAATTCATCTGTAGAGCTTCAAACATTTCCAGCAGTTTTCTGGTGCCCTTCCAGAGTGTAGGACAGAGTCTCCACAAAATACTTCCTGACTACTGACAGAGAAAGCCCAGAGTCTTGATGAAGCCATACTTTGGAGGAATGAAAAACAATTTTGTTTGATTAGCAGCCTCTTTTTGGTCAGTTCAGTTTTCATGAAGTCTATAAATTACAATTCTACTGTTATCCATGTGTTGTAACTGGGTAACTATGCTGGTATAATTACACTGATGGAGACTAAGGTGGAAGTGGTGGGTGCAAGATGAAAAAGGCCATGAGTGTAACTTCAGTGAGGCAAGGAGGGGAAAGTCTTTGGTGGCTAGGATGGGAGAGGAAGTCTTTAAATTCTGAGCAGCATTTTCCTTTAAAGTACAGCTTTTGGAGGGAGGGAAGGAGCTTAGAAATGAGTTACTCTGGGAAGGATGGCCTGGACAGTTGCTCATATCATGACACAGGCAATTGTCCAAAGCATACTTTGAAAGGTACCTCCCCTTTCAGCATCTCCCCCTCACCTGGTGGGGGATACTTTGGGAAAGCAGACAGCTCAGAACCAGCAGCCTTCTCCTTCCATCACACTTGATGATGATGCCTGCCTCTGTGGAACATGTCTGCTTCTGTGAGTGTGAAGAAAGTGCAAATATGCATGTATTGAGCCATTGCACATTCACAGTGCATCATAGGATTCCATCCTCAGACTGCAGCCTTATCTAGGCATTATTTAGTCTATGTGACTACCTCCATAAACTGAAGCATCTTCCCTGGCATTCATTGGTGTTCACTTCAATTTCCAGAGAGCAATATGATGATGCAAAAGTACACAGAGCAATTAGTGTAGACACATCAACCAAGGCAGAAAACTTGGGAAGGAGTATACTAGTCCTCTCTGTATGTGTGCCAATGAAATTTGCTTCCTATCTCAATGAAATTGAGGAGAGCTAAGTGATGACTACCAGTTACCTGTATTTAATTCCACAACCTGAACCTCAGTTCACTCTGTGATTTGGTGCAAATCTCTATCAGCCTCTGTTTTCCATCTAAAAATTGGGATTTTTAAAAACACCGCTCACCTTGTAGATTCATGTCGAGAAAAGACAAAATAAGAATGGCAAATCCATCTGACTACTGTATGTGCTAGAATTATTAACAGCACAATATAGTGCCTCAAAATGATTGTCGTGAAATAGTCAGTAACATTCTTAAATTTTGAAGGCACATAGCAGATTTCACTTCCCTTTATCTACCACACCAAACACATCTGTTTTTTCCTTGAATGGCAATAGCTTGCTTGCCTTGTTCCAGAGTTGTCTGAAGGGTTTTTTGTTCACTACTTTAAAGAAATGAGTGAAAATACACTGCCAAGCATGCCACTAATGAAATGAATGCGCACAGCTGCATATAAAGACCATAGCTGTTTTACAGATTGCCAATATATTTTGCAATCCCATTATATGGATGACCGGGAATGGGTGTTTCCATGTGGCAGTGGAAATGCCAAAAGCCATAGTTAAAGAGAAAATTGCATGTTGAGCCTGACCATTATATGGCAACTTTGAAAAGAAGCATGAGCTTTCTATTGGGAGATGAGGCATCCTTTTCTTATTAGTCAAGCACACATCAGTAACCATAAACAAATACAGATGAGTCACCACAAATTAAATAGAAAATGGAAACTGAGAAGCTTACCACACTAACCTAACAGTGTTAGGATAACTTCCCTCTATAGTCATGTAGAGATCCAGTAGTACACAGTTAACCTCAAGTGCTGTCCAAGAGAATTATCCCACAGACCTGTGAGCAGGTGAGTAAGTTCCCTTCTAGAATTACAAATAAACATTTGAGGACTATGGGGCTGTACAGATTGGCCATTAAGGCCAGCCTGGGGGTTGAGTCGGGGTATGGCATCCATATGGTGCATGTCCTGACACTGCCCCCATGGTAGTGTAACACCATACGCCACTCCACAAAGCGTGCAGCATCACAGCACTCCTCTGGTGCTGCTTTTACATGATGCAGCACCAAAGGAGTGCCTTAAAGCCACGGCACCATGGCTATTGCACCGTTTCCAGGGCACAAAAGAGATCTACATTTTGCACCCTGGAAAGGCCAGATCAGGGCCACAGTGTGCAGTTGCCACGGTCCTGATCCAGCGCAGCTGCAGGCAGCTGCAGGCCACCCCTTAGGGGCAGTCTGCACAGCCACTTTATTGCAGACTGCATTTCTAGTGCCAAGATTACATTTTGCTGGAAAAAGGTACTGGAGATAGGTAAAATGGAGAAAGAGGTCAAGTTTAATGTCTGCTGAGAAAAGTCTCTTCTTTCTGATTCTAGCCTTCATTTCTCTGGCTGAAATTGTCTGTTGCCACATCACTTTATTACTATTTGCTTTCAACATGGGGTGTGCCTTAGATTGGAAAAATCCTGACTGGATCAGACTGGTTTCGGAGAAGTAAAGCACAAAGTTGGACTCCTCAAAAATGGTCAGAATCCAAATGGTTACATTTCTGAAACATGAGTAACTATTTGGATCTCCTTAATGATTTGGATTTCCCTAACCTTTATAGCCAAGTGCTTGCCGTACCTTCCTTGCTATCTTTTAGTATGCTTCTTGATGTTTGCTTCAATGCTATTCTTGCAGCCTTTTCATTCCTGATATTTCCCCCTTTTTAAAAATCTGGTGACATTTCCAAATTCCATAAATAAGCAGATCTCATTGGATTCTTTCAAACCTTGCTTCCTCAGTCATTCTAAGAGAGTCAATCCTGTCTTAGACTATCAAGGCAAGATTTAAAATAAACATAGTATCAAACAAACAAAAACTGACTCCACATGGGACAATATATAATGTAATATCAATAGAATATGAACAGAATACACAACATGAATATTCAAGAAGCTATATTAAGAATAACAACAATCTGGTTAAAAAATTATTTCCTGTAGGTGACATATGACAGCATGCTTCTTGGTTACACTGATCAGAGGGATACTAAAGAAGGGGATAGGCTGGATATACTCAGGGTTGTGGTGAAGTAATTTTCACTGAGGGGGGAGCAGTTGGGGAGTTAAAGTTGGGGAGCAGAATCTGGGCATCAGTCACTGTAAAATAAGTTTCTGTGTGGAAAAAAATCAAAGGTAATGATATAATTAAATGCATTTTAATTATAAAGTATGTTGTAAGGCTTTTTAAAAACATATAAAACAATTATGTATGCAAAAAAACAGCTAGGAAATAATTGCATATTGCACAATGCATTCTGCTATAATGATCTAAACTGTTAATAAAGTCCAATGAGCCACCCTCGATCCTTGCAAACCTGAAAAGGAACTGTTCATTTCAAATTCCAACAAAAATATTACTTTCAAAAGCTAAAATTTCTGAATTTATCAGATGTAGGGTGTCAGTACATGTCAAACTGAGAATGAATTTTCACACAGAGCTATAGATGCACCAAATATGAGTCCTGGAGTACACACAAATGTACATGCATGGAGAGTACATATACAATATTTTACAAAGTTCATTTTGCAAGATTCTACCATATCTGTCTCTTTGGATGCCTAAACTGTATTTATAAATACTCAGCTACAATGCTTCAGGTTTGGGGACCAAAGAAAAAATTTATTTGAGGGAATCAGAATTCTTATTTAGGAGGCAGTGCCCTCATTTGCTCCCTGTAACTATATCCCTGTAGCCTAAATATCCTAAAAGGGTCAGATCCTGTCTGATCTTAGAAACTTAGAAGAGTTTTTTTTTTAATTAAATGCCGCCTTTCTCCCAGGAGGGACCCAAGGCAGCTAACAGATAAAAAAATTAAAATCTCAATAAAATTCAAAACAATTAAAACTTCTACACCCAGTATAAAGCTCCACCAGGGCTAGCCTGAAGAAGAAGAGCCCTCCTTCCAGTCCATCTGCCTTGGTCCGGGCCTCAGAGAGAGAGAAGAATACTGGACCTAATCCCCTCCCCCCTCACCATTCCCTTCTCCTTTTGTGTCGTGTCTTTTTAGATTGTAAGCCTGAGGGCAGCGAACCATCTATTATCCCCTCTGTTGTAAGCCGCCTGGATTCCCAGTGATTGGGAGGCATATAAATAAATCCTATTATTATTATTATTATTATTATTATTATTATTATTATTATTATTATCACATAAAATATACAAAAGTTAAAAACAAACTAAAAACTCACCTGCTCCATAAAAACTTCCCTGCTATACATTATATACAAAATGCCTATCTGCATAAAAATGTTTTTACTTGCTGGTGAAAGGCCAGCAGGGAGAAGGCCAGCCTAGCCTCCCAAGGAAGGGCATTCCACAGGGAGGGAGCAGCCACCAAGAAGGTTCTCTCTTGTGTCCTCACCATGAATGCCTGTGATCTTCGTGAGACAGAGAGAAAGCCTTCTTCTGCAGATCTTAGGGCTCTTGCAGGGTTGTATGGGGAGATACGGTTTGTCAAGTAGTCTGGACCCAAGCCATGTAGGGCTTTATAGATCATGACCAGCACTTTGAATTGTGCCCGGAAACAAACAGGAGTTAACCCTGACTATTATTTAGATGGGAGACTGCAAAGGAATACCAGGTGCTGTAGACTGTATTTCAGAGGAAGGAACTGTCAAAACCACCTCTGAGTATTCTTTATCTAAGAAAACACTACGAAATTCATGGGGTCACCTTCAAGTTAGCTGATGACCTGGAGGCACAGATAGACACACACAGAGAGAGCTATATCCCAGTACCTCCTCTTGAAGTACCCCTTGTCTCAGGTATGCAAAGATCCTGAGCTGCACCTGAGTACATTCTCAAACAACTTTTTGCTATTTGTAGAGGCTTTTCATTGTTTGCCAAGTGTGCAAAGGCAGATAATGTTTCCAGTGAGATCACTATAGAAAATCAGGTGCTGGATGACAAAGTACCAACTGAGACTCCACACCTTTACTATTCAAAGACAGCTCCATGTAGAATGCATTACAGTAAACCAAAAAGGATGTAACAAAGGCTTGTGTCACCAAAGCTAATTCAAATAACCCAAGGAATGGGTGCAGCTGGCACACTAGCTTTAACTTTAACTGTGCAAATGCATTCCTGGACACTACAGAAATCTGAACATTCAGGCTGATGTTACTGAATGCTGCTGAGAGGTCCAGCAGAACCAACAGGAACAAATGCCATTTGCAATAGTATGTGGCAGTGAATGTGGAAAGAGGGGGAAAAAACAGTTGGACCAATAAGTGATCATTAGCCATACTGGGAGAGGAAGCAGCCACACAGAGCACCACAGAAGCTGACTCCCTCTTTCATGCCTTGCCCCTAAAAGTCCTCAGAGCCATGGCACAATGAGAGGAGAGGCAAATTTGCAGAGGCAAATTCCCAGGTCATTATTCTCATAGTATCTTGGCATCAAGGATGCTGGCTAGGAGCTAGGCACTGGAGAGAACTATGTGATGTCCTTCTCTTGTCATCATTGATCCCACTCTTATGCTTGTGCAAAGCAGCTATGGGTACCTCCCTGTGAGTACTAAGTTAATCAAACTACTTGTACTATAGTCCACTGAATGAGCAGTTTTACACTATAGGATGCTGGTGATAATATCCTGCACTTGTTTACAAATTGCACAATGGCCTTCTAAATAGTATCCCTCAGTTCTTTCTAACTAGATTGGAACTTTCAAAAGTTTTTTTTTTAAATAGTCTTTGTGAGAAATGGATGTCTGTTTAGTTCTGTAAGTAGTGTGCTAAAGTACTTGACTTGGTGAGGTGAAATAACTAACTTCTAACAGTTGTTAAGATATCATTAATAACCATGTGTGCAATAAATAACAAAAGAATTAGCTCCTAAGAGATATATGGCTGCAAATTGCTGCAACAAATCACAGTCTATGTAAAGAATGATCATTACTTGAGTGTGTACAAAAGCAGTTTTAACAACTATATGCTTTATGGTGAAGCTCACCCTAATTAGCCTCACAGATTCCCCAGAGAACTTTTGCTGAACATTTTGACATTGCCATGTTTGAGCTGCAGAAAAGAAAGAGGGGAGAGTTTCTAAACCTAGAAAGCAATAGGGCCACAAGCTGTGATTTCAATTATTCTACTGTATTAATGGGTGCAGGAGGTAAACAATCCCCTTTATATAGAGAAAAGGGCTTTGGGGGAATAAATGAAAAATGAAATGGGTAGTCACCATCATCAGTACATCTTTGTTATAAAAATAAACAGCTTATCAAAAGCAAAATACTAAAAAAAACACCATCCACCCACCTTTGCTTCTACATGCACCACACCAAGAAACTAAGGGATTCAGAAGATGGTGCTCCCTATCACTCCAGAACTGCAGCGACTGGATGTTGTGGTCTCAAAGCTAGCTGCTGCCGTGGTCCTCAATGGGTAACCAGCAAGGAGTAGGTTTTCACTCCTTTTGGGCCACCTTAGGGAGCCATAGAGTGGCTTCTGGCCAATTTTCAGGGGCAAGCATTGTCTGCTTGCTACACCCCCAGAGCAGCTGGGAGTCACAATCTTTGGCCCATGTGTTTATGGCCTAAATAAACAGACCTGGGGGTTGGATTAAGTTTTAGGTCTAATCTGCACTGCAGAAATAATGCAGAACAATATAAATATTTTCTTTCATTTCTTCCCCAATCCGAATAAAATTGCAGCTACTGATAGAAGAAAAAAATGTGGCAGGGTGGAGTCTAATGGACTGAGTGTTGAATTAGGACTCCAAGAGACCAGGATTCAAATCTCTGTTGATCCATGAGAACCCAGTGGGTGACCTTGGACAAGGCACACACTCTAAGGAACATATCACACAGGGCTGGAGGAATGCAGCTAGCATGGAATGAAAGGGAGCTTGATGGGAACGGAACGGGGGAAAGGATGCATTTTACTGCATGCCAGAACACAGCCAACACTGCTGGAAGTCCCCATTTCATTCCCCATCCATCCGAGAGGAGGCGATTAAGAACAGTTCTTGAAAATTGCCTCCTCTGGGACGAATGGGGAATGGAACACAACAGAACATGGACTTCTGGCAGTGTCAGCAATAAAATGCATCCGTTTCTATCATGCCCCCTTTCATGCCATGCTAGCTGCATTCCTGCAGCCCTGTGTGATAAGCTCCATAGTCTCAGAGGAAGGCAATGGAAAACTCTTTCTGAAAAAATCTTGCTAAAAACACCTGTGGTGTGTTTTACTCTATAAATTGACTCCAATAACGTGAAGGCACATAATAACAACAATGTACATATATATACATGCATGTATGTATGCATGTAGAGATAAAAAAAATACCTGCTCTTCTTTCTCTGATACACATTTTTTCAGAAAAGAGACAGTCCTCCTGCCACAGCAAAAGCAAAATATTCTCCCTTTCTACACGGGCCTTTGCCATGCTCCCAGTACATCCTAGGGGTTGGCCGAGGATGCAGCGTCCAATCAGGCCTCACCTCTAGGACGTACTGGGTACGTCAAAATTGCAGTGCCCTATACACATGGGCGCCGCCATTTTGATGTCGTGGACGCTTAGCATCCGCACGTCGCATTGTGGTAATGATGCCGCAAGTGCGCCATTGGCACCTTGCGGCATCATAACCATGCCGCAAAAAGAACCCACTTTTTGCAGGTTCTTTTTGCTGCGCCAGGGAATCGTGCGGTTTGTCCACTACGGTTCCCTGGCGCAGCAAACATGGGCGCCGGCAGAGTGCGTTTTTGGGCGCTCTGTAAAGTGCCAATGATAGAGTTGAAAAGTTAACACATAAGTTCCATTGACTCAATGCCCCCACTGTACTGGGACTAGTGAAGAAGAAGAAGAAGAAGAAGATATTATAGCACGTTAAGAATAACTGAAGAAAGAGGTATGTAGTATCAGGTTTTGTAGACTGAGAATGCATCTACACTGTAGGGTTGATACAGTTTAAAAACACTTTACATGCTGTGGTAGTTCCATAATCCTGGGATCTGTAGTTTCACGAGGTCTTGGCCCCCTTTGCCAAAGAGTGCTGGTGCTTCAGAAAACTATAGATCCCAGGATTATGTCGAATGAAATTAATGCAGTTAAAGTGATGTCTAACTGCATTATTTCTAAAGTTCAGCTATACCTTGAGTCTACTTCATCATATGTGTGGTGTGAAATGCCTATGGACGGACATTTATACACATGAATGAGCAGTTTCGTATGTGAATAATAATAGAATTGAAAAGCCTTTGTATATGGTGATGGAGTAACAAGTTCAATTTTAACAATGGCCAGTGGGAGACAGAGGTGGGAGAAAAGATGGTGCCTGAAGCAAAGATGAATGGATAGCCCTATGAATGGTGGAGGGAATTCTTGGAAGTAGCACAAGTAGTAGCAGTGGTAGCAATAGTAGTACATATAGAGAGACAGAGAACAGTCTACAGCAAATACATTGAGATTCCTGTGTTAGAATGTTCTAACTCTGAGAAAAGATAAACAGGAGTAGTGTATTTCTAGTACAGAAAATTAATATATCATCAAATCTTTAAGGTAAGTATGTGTGTGGGCATGTTAAATGCTGTTAAATACTGTACATTCATTCATTGAGATGGTTGTTTGTTATCATATTTCAGTATACTCATTAGTTCAGTTACCATATTAATGTTTCAGATATTTTATGAAGTGGAAAAATCAATTTTTGTTACAATGTATAAAGTACCTAGACTTATCATACCTGTTGTCAGGAAATTATTATGAGAGCATTTACATTTTGAAAGAGTATAAAGCTACAAAGATACAGAAGTAACATTTTGGGGAAAATACATTTTCTGCGGAACCCTTCAAGGAGTAATAAAGCCTTCATGCAATATATAGCTTCCCCACTTACATGGGCATATGCATCCTAAGCACATGGAGGACACTTCTAAGTACACATTGGGCTTGTAAGAATCTTCCTAGTCAAGAGTGATTGTATGATAATGGATGAGGGGGAAGTAATTTGTTCTCTCTTGACTGTGCCCTCAAATGCTAAGAAAGCTGTTGTGATATTCCAAATCACAACAAAAACTAAACAGATCTTCCCTCAGTGGTCCTAGAAAACATCCACAGTATTTAACTGTTTACTTCCTGGGCGGTTTACCTCCTGGAGTACTAAAATGGGATGGAGAATTTGCAGTAGACATTTTGCTTAGGAGATCATCTCACAGAGAGAAATTGGGGGGGAGGGGGTGATACTACAATAGCGTGATGCTACAATAACATGAACTGGCAAAAAATCTGAAGAAAAAAACCATACTACAATAATGTGATTTAGAGCTGAACTTGAATCGATTTGAAATCAGATTGTGGTTCCCACTGCATCTGCACCAGAGGGCGGAGGAGGTAGGCTGGGGTGAAGGAGAGGCAAGCTGGGGTGGATGGAGGCAGGTTGGGAGGATGGAAGGAAGCAGGCTGGGAGGACGGAAGAGAGGCAGGTTGGGGCAAAGGAGAGCAAGCTGGGATGGATAGAGGCAGGCCGGGAGGATGGAAGGCCAAGGATGGAGAAACAAAGCCAAGGAGGCCAGGGACAGAGAAGGCCGGGGAGGATTTGAATTCCCACTTGGGCTGTATTGATTTATTTCCAAATAAATCGATTCAGCCTCAAAGTCCCAGGAAAAACCAGTGTCTTTTTGACGCAGGTTAAACGGGTCAAAAGCATGCCCCCCCTTTCTGAACTGCTTCAGCGATTCGGATTAAGTGTGAACCATGCTCGTTTAAACAGGATTGTATTGAATCACGATCCGGTTTAAACCATAGTTGGAATGAGTCCTTTAATGAAAAGAAGAAGGTGGCGGTGGGATGTGTGGGGGGGGGGGGGGCAGGGGTGGAGTCTCAATGAATGGAAAATCAAGAAGAAAGAACAAGGTTAGGAAAAATATGCTCAGAGGAAAACAGCAAATGTGTTAGACAACAATCTTGAGGTGGATCCTTATAAAGTTTTTCAAAAGTTTTAGTAGGCTCCTCTGATGTACAGTGGGGACAGGTTGCTAAATAGGCCTCAAACCCTCCCCCCCACTTGAAGCCCATTGACTAAAATGATTGCTGTTTCTGGATGAAATTAGGGGCTCAAATATGAGGGGCTCGGATATATATGCAGGCTATAATGAGCAGGCCCTATAGCATTTGTTTAGGCTATTTATCACATGTAAACATATACACACACATATGCAGTCCTCATAGGGTAAAAATACATCCCATAGGAATATTCCCAGGCATCAAAGTTCACAACCAAAATAAGCCTGTCTTGTAACATTGTTTTCTAGAGTCAGCCCAGAAAGGAGAGGGCATCTTATCTATTGCTGCTCTTTGTCTAGATCAAGATGAACCCATCATTCTTCGAAAGTTGTGCTTTTGAAGCTATATTCTTTATTTAAAAAATAATTTTAAGAGTTCTTAAAATTAGAACCTTGCAGAAATTCTTCAACCTTTGGACTGCGTTCAGATCATAAGAACAACCATGTTGGATTAGAGCATGAATCTAATCCAATATTTTTGCTCTAATCCAACATGATTGTATTTAGGATTTCAAAGCAATCCAAAGGTTGAAGAAATTCTGCAACGTTCTAAAAGAGCTCTTAAGAATTACTATTATTATTATTGTCACTGTTGTCACATATTGTGTGCTTTTAATATTTTGTAAAAATGTACTTGTAGTGTTGCAAAGTAATAAATTCCTGCCTGACAGTGTTGAGCTCCCCCGCTCCTTAAAAGTGTTTCAGTGTCCCTGAGGCCTATATCACATTCTAGTTATTGAAAAACCTAGATCATATAATTCCTGAAAAGCCATAACACTGAGATGGATGGATTATAATTATAATTATGGATTATAAACCTATTATTATTATTCTAATGATTAATATCCCCACAATAGATTTGTAGAAAATGGTTGCACAGTGAGATTTTTTGAGTTGAGGCCTTGTAAAGAAAGAGAATGCTGAAAATGATTTGCAGTAGAATGTTTAAAGACAAGATGATCTTTGAAGGCTCATCAAGGCACCTGGCCTGCTGTGAAAGCCATAATAATCGAGGATAGCACCCTTGAAAGAGAAAGTAACACATGGGTGATAAGGATGATGGAATATTCCAAATGTGCCTTAAGTATATTTTAATATATTCATGTATCTTTGCTCTGAATGCAAGAAAGTTTTGTGCGTTTAAACTTTAAACCAGCCAATAGAATGTATGTTAGGGACCTCTTTGTTTGAATTACTATAAAGGTAGCCATTTTCTTTTATTCAGAGCCCCAGTTTGTTTTGGAATTTGAATTCCACTGAGGACTTTGCCGGCAAAATAAACTTTGGATTCTCAGCATCCTGGGTCCTTTTGTCAACTCTGTTCTGTCAAGCTGGTGGACTTAGTGAGAGAAATTCCAGGCTTTTAAGATTCCCACAACACTAACAAAATAACTGATAGTGATGATCTAGAAACACCCGGCTGACCAATCAGAAGGCAGCTGAGGACCAGCCAATAGAATGTGGGCTGGGACTTTTAAAATCCCGTGCTGATAGAGGAGAGAGTCCGTTGGGATTTGACAGTTGGTTGACAGTTGGGAGTCAGTTGTCAGTTGGGAATATAGAATCTTGAGGCAAGGTTCTATCCAAGCCAGTGTGAGGGCTTTGGGAGAATAGAGTTCCTGAGGGGACTGAAAATTGGTATTTTGGAGTCCAGAGGAAAGGACTTGGGTCACAACCATACTCTGGAGTATAGAGTACTGTGTTGTGTACTTTGATGTGGTTGATAGCCTGTGGGGCTTAAGCACTGAAAGTGAAAATTGGCAATACCAATTGAATATATACATTGTAACTAAAGAAGACAACAATAACCAATTTTGGAACCAAGTTTATTTATTCTTTTCTGTTACTGAATAAACTTTTATTCTTTTTTTCAAACATCACTTGGCTTATGTTGGCTTTAGAGACATCAACGCTACCTGCATTTTAAAACCTTCTGGTTGATCAAGGTGGAGGCTGACAAGATATAAACCTCCACATACATATTATTTGGTGGTAGGGATGGGATTAAGATAATTCCCTCAGGACTGCCATCACTTTAGGGTTAAGGTGAAGGTTAACTGGACGGGGCCTTCACATATTAATTGGTGGCAGCGATGGGATGAAAAGGGCCAGACTGCTGTCACCTAAAAGAAATTTAGTGTTGGTAATTTAAGTGGTTAATACTGTGGTGGAAATTCCTTTTTGAAATATAAAAACTATAGAAAGATGGAGTCACCTTTGTTAGCCAGAGAAATGGTTTTTGAAATAAAGGCTTGGAGTTACTAGAGCAAAGGAATAGTGAGTGCATCTTGACCTAGATGGAAGCTGGCACCAGTAGAAAGACATAACATAAACTACTGAGATAAGGATACATAGTAGACATTCAGAAGCAAGGTTAGAAGGGAAAGCCACTGAATTCTTACAGGAGAGGGTAAGGCGTGATGATGCAGTTTTAATGTATGCATGTATTTCTGTTCTGATTGTAAGAATTCTATATGTTTAAATTGTAATTAGCCAATCAGGTGTATTGAAGAAGCTTCTTTGTCTTGAATAATATAAAAAGAGCCATTTTGTCTTGTTCGGGGTTCTCAGCTTTTGGAACTTGAATTCCACTGAGTTCAATGTTTTCCTTTGTCGACAAATGGAAATAAACTTATGGATTTTCAATTATTAGGTCCTCTTGCGAATTCCTTGATCTGCCAATCCTAGAAATCTAAGTTTCCTGAAATTTCTGTTAC
Organism: Sceloporus undulatus; assembly: GCF_019175285.1. Lineage (NCBI taxonomy): Eukaryota > Metazoa > Chordata > Lepidosauria > Squamata > Phrynosomatidae > Sceloporus > Sceloporus undulatus. The sequence continues at coordinate 281,453,408 of NC_056523.1, forward strand.
AATACAATTCCATGAAATAGGAATGATCCATGTGAAAGTCTGCTCTATTTTCCAAGTTTTCAATAATGATCCTGCCACATGGTAATTGCAACATAGCTTGGACTTTGATGCCTTTTTATTTATTTATTTATTTTGAAAATAGGGTAGACCTGCTGAAAGGATGGAGTACTAGGTTAAGCCAGCTGGATTTTCAGAACCAGAATTTCAGAAATGTTTGGCTTACATGAAATACAGTAAAAAGTCTCAAGTATAACTTAAAATAATATTTGTATACTGTGATGTAGGGAGCAATGACAAAGAAGCAGTTGTTTCGAAAGTCAACAATCCTAAAACAATTAAAATAAGATTAAAGAAAATTTAAATTTAAATTTCAGCAGTGTAGCATCTTTTGTGAAGGACTGGAGCTCAGTTTAAAATAAGGGTTGTTGAACTGCAAATACCAGGACTTTACAACATTGGTTATGGGTAGGACTGCTGGGAGTTTTAATTCAATAACAGATAGAGGGCTGCATGCTTCCTACCCTTGGTTTAGGTCATGTGCTCCATGTGTCAAGGACCTCCAATTCACTCTAATGTATTATCAGTTAGGAATCTTCTCTGAAAGCCTGTTGTCAGAGTGTACAGAAGATAGATAAATGGGCTTATCTAATATAAGACAGATTCCTACATTTGCAAGGTAGCATAAACCATCAAAGTGAATAGAATGTTGGTAGATTAATTGGGCAAGAAAAAATGGTAAGGAGATCTTACTTGATCTGATTTATGAATCAGATCCCCATAGATTTTGTACCTCAGAAAAAAAATCATCTGCTTTTTAAAATTATGAAGCAAGATGATGTAACGCAGGCACTCCATGATCTATCTTGTCCAGTTGCTCCATTATTAGGAAAATCTCCTCTAAAACAAACGACAGAGGGCTTTGCAATATTTACATTTTTTTCTGGCATAATCAGAATTCATTTCATCAGAAGCATGAAATGTTATATTAAGTAAAAGTTTCAGTCTTTCTCTCTCTCTTACACACACGGACATGCACACAGACATGATCAGAGGGGGAGTGTAAAAAGTTATGTCAGACATGGAAACTGAATACAGAAAGTGTAAACAGTCTTGTACAGCATGCATTTAATTTCTCTATGACATACTGCCTACAACCTCTCCCTACCCTAGCTACATTTGCGTGTAATTCGACATGACACATTACATATGAAATAGAATGTAGTCCAAAAAACCTAAGGTGGAAATTATATGCCATAGTGCCACAAGGGTCTTCGTCATTTTTGCTGCACCAGACTAATATAGCTAGTTCTCTGAAAACTGTTACCCTGTATAAATTATTGCTATCTTATGATGGAGTTAGGATTACCAGACCTCAGGGCCTTTCCCTGAGACTTGGTTTTCATGAGTTAGCTCTCATTAGGAAGTAGGGTCCAATCTCTCCAGTTTTCATGGAGTCAGATCTCTGGGTGAGAAGGAAGAGCTGTGTGCATCCCTTAGCTGGGAAAGCTTTCTTCCAGCTACATGCCTTGTGTCTGTCGGGGGGGGGGGGTGGTGCTGGGCTGTTATGCTTGCTGGAAATTTGCAAATTTTAATTGATTCCAGTTTTTCAAATGTCATCCTTGATTAACGGCAATTTGTATGCTATTTTCCTATTAAAATAATGATATGAAGGTGAGAAGGAATAATCCTTTCTTTTCATCTTGATCTGGGAACAGACCCTTTAAACTAGTATTTCTATCTTAACTTTCAAACAGGAAAACATATATTCTGTCTCTCTCTTTGTTTGAATGACAACGTGTGAACAGTTATGATTGCTGCTTAATACAAAACCATGGACCACCTCCCATTATATCACCAAGGGATCATTTTAGTCTCTCAGGCCCTTTACAGACTGGTCTAAAAAGCCACCATGGGGGCAAAGTTGGGGTGTAGTGTCCTCATGATGCATTCCAGACACTGCTCCCCTCCCAGGGCACCCTGATGCTGCACGCCACTCCACACAACGCACAGCATCATGGCACGCCTCCAGTGCTGCATCCAAATGATGCAGCAACAAAGGATCACCATATAGCTATGTCGCCTTGGCTGTGATGTCATTTTGAAGGTGCAAAAAGGAGCCACTTTCTGCAGCTCCTTTTTGCGCCCTCAAAAGGCCGGATCGGGGCCATGGGATGAGGTTGTCATGACTCTGATCCGGCTAGGAAAGGGGCGATCTGTTGAGCCCCTCAGATTTTGACCTGGAAATTTCAGGTCCTGGGATTATTGTGACTGGGCAACTTTAAATGAAACCCCAAAAAGCTGATATTTTATGAAGCTTAAGAATGCATGCACAAAAGTGAAGGAGAATTCAGTTTTGTGAGCCTATGATCACTGGCTCTGTAACAGTCCATCAAAGAAAAAAAAATCAAGGAAAACTTGGAAACAAAAAGATAACACAACTAAAAAAGCACTGGGTTGAATCCCGCCGCTCCCCTCCAAGATTTCTTTATCTTATGGTATGCAATGAAAAATATAGGCCTCCCATTACCAGTTAAAGGTTATTGACTATTCCTTAATCAATCAATCAATCAATACAATTTATTGAGTAGCCCAAGGGCCGTTTCAAAATACTAGTAACATAATAAAAAGCAGTATCACATAGCTATATATAAAATGTAAATACAGTGCACTAGGTGCAATAAACCTCCATACAATATAAATACATATGCATAACCTAAGCGTGCACCAGAACCAGAACATGCACTACTTGTCTACAGCTTATGTATATCTAAAAGATATACAATATGTGCTAAAGGATATACTAGTAAACAGATAAAATAAAATAGTTAACAATTAAACAATAGTATGTAAGATAGTTACCATAGGGAATAAAACAGAATTAAAATTGGAATTGAAATGGGAGGCAAAAGTAACATAAAATATCCGTCGACATACATCAAATCTGTTCATCCCCCTTACAATTAACACCAATCATTCCAACATATCTAGATCTCAACAGCGAGTTCCTTGATGATAGTGTCTGTGGCCCAGAAGTACGTGCCTAACATTAGTCCTGCCCAGAATGTATAGTCTGATTTAATTGCACAAGACAAAGACTGAGGACAGCTATCATGAACTTTACATCAGACCTATTATTTCTTCTGACAAGAGGTATACTACTGGTGAATCAAAATGGCAATATTGGTTGGTTTATAAAAGACGTGGTATAAAAGATAGTAAGAGTGATTGTGTGATTTCCCTGCTGGGTGAAAATCTACATGTGCAAAGGGTATTTGAGAGCAGCTATTCACCTGAGCTCTACTTACAACAAACTTTTAGAGCTCAGAAAACCTACCTGAAAGAAGATGTGACCTCTTAGATTCTCTAAGTTCTCTTCCAGCTTGAAGTAAAATCTGAGCTGGGATGGAGTTCTCTCCCAGTACTCTCTTTGGGGGAAGAGAACTTCTCTTTGAAAGGCAATTTTCCCTCAACAAGAAATCTCTTCCCTCCAATCCACAGAAGTCCTCATTTCCAACAGCACCCATTATCCATGTTGCAAATTATGACAACACTATAGCAAGTAGTCTGAGTCGATGGGAAGGGAGGACAATAGGAAGATAGATAGCTCATGCTTTTTAACAGTTCTGTGTGTTTTGCTGTGTTTAGGGCTTATGTCTTCCATCCCTTCTCTGAGATGATTTAAGACATTGGGCTTGGTGTCACCCCAGCAACTCATGATGTCACCCCACGCAGACAGCCACCCACAGCTCTAGTTACTGGGAACTACCAGTGGAGGGAAGGATTCAGGTTTGCTTGCCTCCCTGTGCCTCTGCCCATGGAGCAAAGACAGGGGCAGGAGGGGTCCCACAGTAGAATGAATGGGGAGAGATGCAGAAGAAGAGGTGGATGCTACTGCTTCTAGCCTATCACTTCAAACCCCACGCTCCCTGCAGGAAGAGTCTGGTGGGGAGATAGTGGGAGGAGTGCAGTGGAAACAAAAGCAGCAGTAGGCAAGGAGGGGTGCTTGCTATTACATCCCCCTTCTGATCACTCAACACCTTTCCCAGCTGGTTCATGCTGCACACACTCCCCAGAGTCCCCACCCCCCACCCCCAGCCATCCCCTTCCACCAGCCAGGGTGCCTCTGCACCTTGTGGATCTGGCAGGGCTTTTGGCCATGCAAGAAAATGGAGGTGAGTTATGGGCAGAAAGTACATGGGTCCTGGCTAGCAGGGGGGAGGTGAGTCACCATCCCAACAGATATTCACCTTCCTCTGAGGTGCCTCCCATGTGGTTTGCACCCCTAGTGATGCCCCTATTTTGTCCTCTTCCAGCTAGCAAGTGGAAGCTAATACACTGAGTCTCCATAATGGCTGCCTGAAGAGCCTTTTATCCCAAGTAGGGATTTCTGGAATCAAGATCTCTGACCAGTAGTCTATATCAGTACACAGTCTGAATGTTTATTGGCTAAAGTGCCTACTCAACTTCCTTTATTGTTCCTCCCCTCTTTGTTGGTTGGAGAGATCAGAAACCCCCTATCCAGAATGTCCTAAATGACAATAAGTGAGGTTTTCTGTAGTGAGAAATAGCTGAACAGGCCAAATAACTACAGTTTTACCCTCCTTTTGTCTTATCATGAACATCTGAAGATGTTATTCTTGTAATTACTATTATCACGCGGCACTAGCTTGCTGTACTTTCCTAATATAAATACTATTTTTAAAAATTATTATTATTATTATTATTATTATTATTGCACTGCTCGTGTACTTCCTCTTTTTCCCCTTCCTTCTCTGACACACATCTTGCCAGGTGGTAGACTTTGGTGGCTCTCATATATTGTAGTTTCCCTCCCAGAGAGTTCCAGATACTCCCTATTGTACTTCCATGAAGTTGGTGGGGGGGGGGGGGAGTGGTGGAAATCACTCAGTTCCTACATTCATTTATGAATTAACCTTAGTCTGTTGCTGAACTGAGACTATGGCTAGTTCAAACAGTAATATTTTGAAAAGAGAAAACCAGATCATAGTTTTTTTATTCTAATTTAAACCAAGAAGCTGAACTTTTCACTCTCCTCCTCATGGACATGCTGGAAGAGGAGAGGGATAGAATTTGAGTCAATCCCAAACAAATTCAAATGTTCCTATACATCTGAACAGGTTCTTTGAATCTCCTTATACCAGAGATGCATCCTGGTCTTGTGAGTAATTAAACATATATTCCAACAGTAGAGTTTAATTCCATGGAGAAGTGTGAACACTTTTAACTATAATGAAGATTTCCATATGGAATTGGTTTTTAAAAGGTGATCTGAGACTCTGTAAGTAAACATTTTGGCCAGAAAACATTTAAGTGCTTGAATATGGATATACATAGAACATTTTGATAAGCTGAAAGAAACACACTAGTTGGAAATACAATCATTTCATGAGGACAAATGTTGCACGCATATGCTCTGTTCTTAATTTTTCACAAAGGAACAATGATTTTATTAAGGCGTCTCTGTGCTTTTAAAAAGTAGATAATTAATGTAAATCAGCTCTCTAAATACAATTTGAGCTTATTTTTGCATTTGGTTTGGGTTAAGCTGCTTCCATCAACTCACTCCACATGTATGCTAATTACGTTTGCAATCAAACCAAGTCACCCATTTTGAAAAGTCTAGACAGAACTGTTATTACAAGAATGCCTCTTTGAGACACTGACTTTTCTGTACTGTTCATCAGAGAGTCCTTACCACATATTCTGCTATTCAGGATAGCCAAGGTGTTGACCTTTAAAAAAAACCTGTGACAGACAACTTCTTATCTGCCCCTGCTCAGTTTATTTTCAGTGAATGATGAGATGCCCTTCCCATTTTTCTGTTAACTAATCCTTGCCTCTGTATGCAATCTGAAATGACTTGAACTTGTTTGCACAGCTCTGATTTACTTAAGATGCTAGCATAACATAATGTTCAAGCAAATGTTGAAGTAAGCCCTTTATTGTTTCATTCTTCCAAGTAAGAACATTTAAACATGTTTTTCCTCCCTTCCTTCAAAATGGTGAAATATTCTGTGCTAATCTCAAGCAAGATTTCAATTTGCAAAAATAATTTTTGCAAAATCATTGAAGTTAGCAACCTTTGCTTGCCTATACTCACTAATTGCTAGTTTGCATTATGGTGACTTCCTGTTTGCTTTCTCACCACCACCCACTCTCTTTCTACAGTACTGTAATGTACATCCTTTTCTTCTTCTCTCACTCCCTTCCATAAGCCCCTATTTTTGACTATGAAGAAGTAATTTGTAAGGAAACCTAGTTTACCTGTCTTTATAAAATAACAAAGCCATTTTCTTTCTTTCCTAAACTCTATGTCTATATGGGTAGGAGTGGGGCTGGTTGTTGTTAAGTTTCTGCTTTGCAAATTTCATTACCTAGCTTGAGAGATCCAGTATTTACTACCTCTCACATTCCCAACACAAATGGCATAGCTAACCTATGTCAGCTGTTGCAGAAACATTTGACACAAGTTGTGGAAACCTTGACCAATTTCGGATCCTATTGTTATTGCTTTGTTCTTGTTCTCAAAGCAAGAAATCTGAAAGGGCTTAACAAACTCTTAACAAGTCATAACAAATTTTTGATCCTTGACACATCAACATGACCTATCTCTGACTAATTTCATAAGATTTCTTCACATTCTTAGAGCATGGTGGCCCTTCATGTGACTTAATGATATCTGGCAATATTGTGTGTCACCACCTCCCAAAATGTGGGTTGTGCCTACAATTTACAAGTGGGAATCTCAGCTCTTTTTAATTAATATCACAGGTTCTGCCAGGGAAGCATTAGATTAGGAAGAACTTGGAAATTTCCTTTCAGCCAGAGCAGATATAATTCTCAGAGATCCTAATTCTTGCCCATAGAATAATAATAATAATAATAATAATAATAATAATAATTTATTTATATATATCCTGCCTCTCCCTACTGATCGAGGCGGGAGAACAACACAAGTATAAAATACAATCAATTAAAATACATTCTCAAAATAAAAAGAAAAATTTAAAACACATCAAAAACCTATACATGTACAATATCAATATCTGATTCCCCATACATGTTCTGAGTGGAGTGTCATCTTAAAGCTGTTATAGCAGGTCTGGGGTATAGGCTCGCTGGAACTTTCAGAAGTCTCAGAACCTGAGCAGAACCTCTTATCAGCACCTGCAACTTTTTGCACTGTCATTTCGCAACTATGGGGCAAAACAGACTGCCCCAAAGGAGCAGTTCTGCACCGCCCTTTAACTTGCTGGATTGAGGCTGTGGCAGCCCCAATCCACCATTTTTCTGCCCCTCAAAGAAGCGGCAAGAGGAAATGATTTAAGATACGGATATTTGTTTTATGATGAATTGAAGGTGGACAGAAACTTTAACAATCATTTCATTCGTAAAGCTCTTTTTAAAGTATGGTTGAGATATAAAACAAAATGGTGCCCAAAGATTCCAACATGGACTTTACCCGTTAAAGCGCTATTTAGAAGAGAAGAATTTGGTAAAAAAAATGGATTTGTTATAAAGATATAATAAACATTACAGAAGAAACACAAGAAGAACTTCTCAATGAGGGATGGAAATGTAATTGGTTTTCTTATAGACAACTAAAAGAGAGATTTAATATGGACAATAAATTGATAAGTATAGGCCCCTGCAATATAGAATTTGAAAACATAATTTGGGGAGGTAATACAAAAAATTTTATAACATAATTCTAACATGGGAATTGCAAGATGAGACAGTGAAGGTACCACTAACCTCCTGCTACCTTCTACTAATAAACTCTCTGGGTTTCCCCCTGTTTCTCTGGATGAACTCTCTACGCTGCTAAATTCTTCCAAACCTACTACCTGTTCTCTTGATCCTATTCCCTCCCATCTCCTAATCTCTATAGCCCCTTCTCTTCTGCCCTCGCTCCTCTATATCTTCAATCTCTCTCTCTCTGTGGGTTCCTTCCCTTCTGACTTCAAACATGCTCCTGTTTCCCCAATTCTGAAGAAACCTTCTCTTGACCCCTCTTCTTTGTCTAGCTATCGTCCAATTTCTCTTCTTCCTTTTCTTTCTAAGGTCCTAGAACGGGTTGTTTATTCTCGCTGTATTAAGTTTATTGAAGCCGACCCTATCCTGGACCCTTTCCAGTCTGGCTTCCGCCCACGGCACTCTACAGTGACAGCCCTCACCAAGATCTCAAAAGATCTCTTGCGGGCCAAGGCAAATGGCCTCTACTCTATTCTCATTCTTCTTGATTTGACTGCAGCCTTCGACACCGTGGACCACTGTCTTTTAGTTGATTTACTTTCTGACCTTGGGTTCTCCGACTCTGCTCTCGACTGGTTTAAATCTTACTTGTCAGATAGATCTTTTGCAGTGGTCACGGGTGGTCAGACTTCGTCCTCTGTTCCCCTATCTGTTGGAGTTCCCCAGGCTCTGTCTTGGGTCCCCTTCTGTTCTCTCTATACACACTGTCCCTAGGTAAACTCATCAGTTCTTTTGGTTTCTCCTATCATCTGTACGCCAATGACACTCAGCTGTATCTCTCCACCCCTGACCTTTCAACGGGGCTTGAACAGCAAGTTTCTTCTTGTCTGACTGCCATCTCTCAGTGGATGCAGCTTTGGCGCTTGAAGCTCAACATGTCTAAGATGAGCTTCTCGTCTTTCCACCCAAACCCACCCTTCATTATTCCTTTTCTGTTTCTGTCGACGACACTTCTATTCAACCGGATCATCAAGCCCGCAGTCTTGGCTTCATTTTTTACTCTTCTCTGTCATGTATTCCCCAGATCCAGGCCACCGCCAAGGCCTGCAGATTCTTTCTCCTCAACAATGCCAAGATCCATCCATTCCTCTCAGCCTCTACTGCCAAAACTCTGGTACATGCCCTAGTGGTTTCGTGACTAGATTATTTTAACCTTCTTCTGACAGGGCTTCCTCTTTCACACCTCCATCCTTTTATCTCTGTCCAGCATTCAGCTGCCCGTATTGTCACTTCCTCTCGCCACTTTGACCATGTTTCTCCTCTTTTCTCTTTCCTTCATTGGCTCCCCTTCCCCTTCCGCATCCGGTACAAGATTTCGTTATTGACTTTCAAAGCCATGGATTGTCCCCCATTACTTATCTGACCTTCTTTCTCCTTACATTCCTACTCGCACCCTCCACTCTGGTAGTCAAGGTCTCCTGTCCCACTGTAGGATTACCACTCCCCCCTCCTAAATTCATCCCTTCTCACTTGCTGCCTCTTACTCCTGGAACCTTCTTCCACCACATGCACACCTCATCACTTCTCTACCCAGTTTCAAAACTGAGTTAAAGACTATGGTGTTTATCACACTATACTCTTATAGTGCTACTATTCCACCTTAACTGCTCTAGCTGCCTCCTGTTGCATTCTGGGATTTGCAGTTTTAAGGAGGGGTATTTAGAATTCTCAGGCAGAGAACTCTGCCTGAGAATTCTAAATACCTCTCCTTAAAACTGCAAATTTATCTTAGAGACCGCCTCCTCCCGTACAATCCTCCCCGCACTCTCCGGTCCTCTGGGAGGAACTTACTGCAGCCTCTAAAATCTAGGCTTGCGGCAACCTCCCAGAGGGCGTTCTCTGCTGTCGCCCCCAAACTCTGGAACGACCTGCCGGATGAGATCCGTCAGATAACATCATTAGACAGCTTTAAAAAAGCGGTCAAGACGGATCTCTTCCGGCAGGCCTTTCCAGATTAACCATCCCGGCCCAGGTTCCCAGGTTCCCTGATTCCCTCATTCCTCCCGTGGCCCCATCTTAGTGATGGTTGAGGATCAACAGAGGGATATCAGGGTTTTTAGTTTTAACTGCTGGTTTTATGCTTATATTGTGTTTTTAATATGTTATATTGTTTAATACTGTCTTAAGGGGGGGGAGGGATAAAGTGTTTTTAATTGTCATATTTTATATTTTACTGTTGTTAACTGCCCGGATTGGTTTGCCAGAGGGCGGTATACAAATAAATATTATTATTATTATTATTATTATTATTATTATTATTATTATTATTATGTTCTAATGCGACAACTTTGGAAGTGCAATTTTGAAGATTATGGAATATGAACTTGATAAATGTATCTGTAATTTATATGTCATTAAAAAAAAAAAAGCGGCAAAATGCTGCTCCTTTTAGGAATGGGGAAAAGCCAGCCTTGATGCCACAGTGTCACTTTTCGGTGCTCTTTTTGGTGTGCGGCATGTAGTTACCATGCCACTGGAGCACTGCAGCACTGCCTGCCATCTGGTCAGGTGGACAGTCAGCGGCATGTGGCTGCCACACCCCCACTCCACCCTGAGACCGGCCCTTTTGGCCAGTCTGTACAGGCCCTACAACTTCTAAAACATAGTTGTATGAGCCACCCTTTGGATAGAACTGGCTTTACTTAGAAGTATATTGCAAGTAGCATTCTCTATTGTTTCAAGAGGAATATGAGTTTCAAAGGTGAAGCAGATGTTATCAAAAATCAGTGTTAATGAGGCATCATGTCTGTGTGTGATGCTAGTGGTTTTGGTATAGTGTGCAATACTCAGTATCTTTGACTTCTTTGACTTTTTTATTGCTTGTTCACAGCTTGAACATTGTTATTTGTATACAAGGCACCCGTCCCTGACAAAAATATCCAGTCACAACCTGGGAGATTTGCATCTTATTTATTATCCCATCTATCTTCCAATATGAGACCCAAGGCAAATCACAATCTGAATTAAAACAAAATGTAATAAATTAAAACAGTGGATAATACAGATGTTAAAAAAAAGTCTTTAACATGTATTAATTAGATGTATTGACTTACATTTAATTTGTTGTATGTGAAATATCCTAAGAAACTAAAATGAACAGATTTCAAAGTACAATTTGGTCATTACAGTATAGTAAAACAGCATTTTTATTCTGAAGATTACAAAGAAAATTGGGCCATCAACAATTTGAAGTTTGGGAAATTTAACAGCATTGATGCAATACTGG
>NC_056523.1:281464419-281506732 GCF_019175285.1 Sceloporus undulatus
TAATAATAATAATAATAATAATAATAATAATAATAATAATAATAATAATAGGATTTATTTATATGCCGCCCAATCACTGGGAATTTGGGCGGCTTACAACAGAGGGGATAATAGACGCGTCCCTGCCCTCAGACTTACAATCTAAAAAGACAAGACACAAAGAAGAAGGGAATGGTGGGGGGAGGAGGGGATCAGGTCCAGCATTCTTCTCTCCCTCTGAGGCCTGGACCAAGGCAGATGGACTGGAGGGAGGGCACTTCTTCTTCAGGTTAGCCCTGATGGAGCTGGGCCTGCCTGGTCAACTCCCTCACAGGCTGGAAGATGGCAGTTATGGAGGGAGGAGTCTCTACTTCCAGGCTAGCCCTGGTGGAGCTGGGCCTGCCTGGTCAACTCCCTCATAGGCTGGAGGATGGCAGTTATGGAGGGAGGAGTCTCTTCTTCCAGGCTAGCCCTGGTGGGGCTGGGCCTGCCTGGTCAACTCCCTCACAGGCCGGAGGATGGCAGAGGGAGGAATCTCTACTTCCAGGCTAGCCCTGGTGGAGCCGGGCCTGCCTGGTCAACTCCCTCATAGGCCAGAGGATGGCAGTTATGGAGGAGGAATCTCTTCTTCCAGGCTAGCCCTGATGGAGCTGGGCCTGCCCAGTTATGTTTTGGAACTTTAAAAAAATTCCCCACTGTCATAGCAGTAGGGTTAGGGATAGAGTTAAAGTTAGAGTTATCCTATTCGAGGAGATGTAACCAATCCTATATAGAATGACAGGCCCAGAACAATGTTGAACCTCAGACTGGCTGAACTATGTAAGTCCTGGGACTGGCCTGGTTTTCCCTGCCAGTTCTTGTTGACAGCAGATGTGCTCACCTAGGTACTTGCTAGCATTAAACAGGACAAGCACTGTACCAGTGCACCTAATAGGGCCCAGCCATACTGTGCAAACCCTCCCACTTGCTTGCCGTCATAATTAAATCTAGCAAGTAACAGTGATGCTTCTGAAATTGCACCCATTTGATGATGGTTTCAATCCATGTTGAGTGGCCATATTAAATGGCCACAGAATTTGTGAAAATTGCCTCTTTTGGGGTGACTAAAACATCCAGAACCCCCAGGCCATTATGATCCACACTAGCTAAAGTATTCTGGGAGTTGGAAGTGCTGTTGTCTATCAGGGAAACTTGTTGGTTGGGTGAAGTGCTGGTGCTTGGTTGTAAATGCCGTCTATTCTTACTCTGTGCTAATTTCATATCATTTTAGATTAGTTCCAAATGTAATCCTTATGTTGCTGTTATGCCAGGCATTGCATTTTGGCTAAACTAACATAGTGGATGACCAATACGGAGTATATTTGAGGGCCAAATACAAGTTCAGCTGCTGGCAGTGTCAGTATAAACTGAGATGGGCTCGTCTGAGTTATGGACCATGGTGGCTGCTCAGACTTGCTGACCCTTAATACCAAGTCTGATTATGTATTAAGTAGACCTGAAAGACCTCCAGCAGGCTTAGAACTGTTAGAACATTTCCTTCCTTGCTTTCCTGCTGACAAACATGGTAGGCATGAGTTTTAAAAGGAGATGAAATGCAGAACTTAGAAAGATTGCTTTTTGGACTACATTTTTTCAGAATCTCTACTGACCATCATTCTAAGAAAAGCAACTTTTCCAACTCTTCATAAAATGTCTTCTCAACCCCTTTTCTCACTTTTCATGGTCAAGAAAACACGATTTATTTATTTTTACCTCCCCAGTTTGTGTTTGTATGTGTGTGTTCCTGTGTGTCTACAAATAAATGAAACAATTTAAGAAAATAGACATTCTGTCTGATAGGAATTACAGGACAAACACTTATGGTTTCACTTGTGTTTTATTAAAAACTATGCCAGGTTTGTTATTGCCTTCAATTGGGTCATAAAAATTGAACCATGTGTTTTTGACCTTTAGTGTCTTTTGACAAATTGATTTTTTCCCTCAAAAGTCAAAAGCCGTTTGTCCCACTGATTGAGTAATTCAGAGGATTACCCAGCATGAAGTCATTTTTCTCTTTTAAATGTGGGCTAGGTATATTTGGTTTCCTTTAATTAAATATTAGTATCAACGATTAGACTGATGTGATTTCACAGGCACAACAGGATTCATACTGCAAATTAGAATTGTTTTTAATCTTCAACACAGTACTGAAAACAGCTGGATTAGGACAAAAAGAGAGCTGGGTGAGAACAGTAGTAGGGGGGCACTTTGAAAGTGTCACTCAGTTGTAGAGCCATGCGACTTCCATTAATATAAATCACTAAATCACCACTTTGAAAAATTGCCTCTTGAAGTCGCTTTCCAAAGGAAACGCATCAGGTAGTTTCAAAGTACAGCTCTTATTGTCTCCTTTAATTTTCAGAAAGGCCACCAGTTTTTTAAACCCACTCTAGAAAATACACTATTGCTATTGTTCCTTCAAGTCTTTTCATTGTCATTGGTGTATGCATTGTTAATCTAACTGCAAACATTTTTCCTTACGATGCTATTATATGCAGCACCATAGGAACTCTTTAATTTACCCATACCATGATGTACAAATTATGACTGGTATAGAATCTATTGGCCTTCTGCAGAACCAACATGGTGTAGTTTTTTTAAAAATAAATTTTATTAGATTAAAACAACAATTACAACATAACATACATGGTGTAGTGTTTTGAGGGTTTGACTAGGACTCTAGAAGACCAGGGTTCGAATCCTTGTTCAGGCATGGAAACCGAGTGGGTGAGCTTGGGAAAGTCATACTCTTTCAACATTTGAGGAAGTTAATGGCAAATTGCCTCTGAATAAATCTTGGCAAGAGTTGCTATAAGTCAAAATCAGCAAGCATGAAGTCACATAACAACAAATTGTCCTTCTGCTTCTTCATTCTTCAGGCATGAATCTAGAGAAGTATTCCCTAACCTGGAACTCTACAAATGCCTTACACTATTGTCACTATCATTCCAAATGATCATCCTAAGCACCAGGCTGGGAAATGGGGGACTATAATACATTTGTGTACAGCATCACCTCTTCTCTCAGAGTAATGCTGATAGTTGAGTGAATTGTGATCCCTCATAATAGGGAGGAGGCTCTGAGAGCTATTTGTGGGGTGGAAAGAATGGATATATATAAAGAATTGCACTGTTTTATTCTTTTATTACTTTTGAGGTTCTTGCACAGCCATCTACTCCTCTTGAATACCAGTTTAAAAGTATAATAAATAATAAATAAAATTTTTATTTATATGCCGCCCTTCCTACGATCAGGGCGGCTTACAACAGATTAAAACACAGATAACAATCAGAATTAAAATACACAACAATAAAATCAAGCAAACAAGCAAAAAAGCCCCATAGCCCAACCTCTTGGCCACGGAAAGAGGAGGGAGGCCCACAGGATTTTTATTCGGGGAATGCCTGTTGGAATAGGAAGGTTTTAAGGTCCTTCCTAAATTGGGCCAGGGTAGTAGACGAGCAGAGCTCTGTGGGCAGCGCGTTCCAAAGGGCTGGGGCAGCTATGGAGAATGTCCTCCGTGAAGTGGAGGCTAATCTAGCCCCAGGCACCTTCAGTAGCTGCTGCCCTGACGTTCTGAGGGTGCGAGGCGGAATGTACGGGGAGAGGCGGTCCTTTAGGTATCCTGGGCCCAAGCCATTTAGGGCTTTATAGGTAATTACCAACGCCTTATATTGAGCTCGGAAGCGGATGGGCAGCCAATGGAGATCTTTTAAAACCGGTGTTATATGGCTGGCCCTGGGAGCACCAGTGACCAGCCGGGCTGCCCTATTCTGCACCATTTGCAGCTTCCGAGTTTGGTATAAGGGTTGCCCCATGTAGAGTACATTGCAGAAATCCAGTCTCGAAGTTACCAGAGCATGTACAACAGTTTCTAGGTCCCTCTGGGCCAGGTATGGGCACAGCTGGCGAATCAGCCGAAGCTGATAACAAGTGCTCTTGACCGTCGCATTCACCTGAGCTGTCAGGTGAAGCGACGAGTCAAGAAGCACCCCCAGACTGCGAACGGAGTCCTTCACAGGGAGCGTGGCCCCGTTCAGGACAGGTGGAACCACCGCCATTCCTGGACCAGGAGAACCTATCACTAGTACCTCCATTTTCTCTGGATTCAATTTGAGTCGGTTTTCCCTCATCCAGCCCATTACTGACTCTAGACAGGCCACGAGAGCAGAGACTCCATCCCCAGTCACTGCATCAGTCGGAGACATAGAGAAAATGATTTGGGTGTCATCAGCGTACTGATAACCCCGCGCCCCATGTCTCCGGATGATCTCTCCCAGCGGTTTCATGTAAATGTTAAATAGCATGGGAGACAGAATGGCTCCTTGAGGGACCCCAGTTTTTAGGGGCCTCTCGTCAGAGCACACGTCTCCCAGCTGCACCATCTGGGACCTCCCGGAGAGGTAGGAACGGAACCACTGGAACGCAGTGCCCCCGATCCCCACCTCTGCCAGGCGTCCCAGAAGGATACCATGGTCTATGGTATCGAAAGCTGCTGAGATGTCCAAGAGCACCAACAGGGACACGCTTCCCCTGTCGACGCTCAGACGGAGATCATCGACCAGGGCGACCATGGCCGTCTCAACCCCGTAACCCGCCCGGAAGCCAGTTTGAAATGGGTCCAGATAATCCGTTTCATCCAAGACCGCCTGAAGCTGGATCGCAACCGCTCTCTCGATCACCTTTCCCAAAAATGGTAGCAGCGAAACAGGCCGATAATTATTATGAACCAGGGGGTCGAGGGAGGGCTTTTTTAGGATCGGTTTTACAATGGCCAATTTAAGATCCGATGGAAATAGCCCATCCCTCAAAGATGTATTAATTATCCGGCGTAACAACAATGTTACCGCCGGTCCCCCCTGGGCCGCTAACCATGAGGGACAGGGATCAAGAGAGCAGGTCGTCTTCCGAACACTTCCGAGGATCTTGTCCACATCCTCGGTACTCACCAACTCAAACTGATCCAGTTTAACATAGTCCACAGAGGCTCTGGACACTTCTACTCTAGGTTCTGCTATAATGTCGGCGTTCAGACCTTCGCTTATATGAGAGGTTTTATCCACGAAAAAGTCGTTAAACAGGTCACAGCAGGCCTTAGAAGGTTCAAGGATCTGGTTCAGGGCGGGAGGGAGCTGAGTTAGCTCCCTGACCACCCTGAACAACTCTGCCGGACGCGACTCAGCGGACGCAATACGAGCACCATAGAACGAGTTCTTTGTTGCTCGTATTGCCTCTCCGTAGTCCTTTAACAGTTGGTCTAGGAGAGCCTTGTCGTCTAAGCAAAGGTGTTTCCGCCAACGGTACTCTAGCCGTCGCAGAAAGTAAAAGTATAACATCTAAAATTCCTCAGCCCCTGGACAGCTTGCTACAGCTTTAGTTTCCTTGAGTTCACTGGCAGCTTTCTTTCTCTCTACATTACTTGTATGCCCAAATGCATTCATAAGACATTTAAAATCATTTTAAAAGCAATTTTCCTATCACTGGGTTTTTTTGTGGGTTTTTCGGGCTATGTGGCCATGTTCTAGAAAATTTTCTTCCTGACATTTTGCCAGCACCTGTGACTGGCATCTTCAGAGAATGCTTTGCCTGGAAAAAGTGGCATGCCAGCCACAGATGCTGGTGAAACATCAGAAGGAAACTCTTCTAGAACATGGCCACATAGCCCGAAAACCCCACAAAAACTATGGATGCCGACCATGAAAGCCTTCAACTCCACAGCTGCTGGTCTCTCTCTCTTCCCCCTCTTCTCCTTTTTTATCCTGTGATGCTTGAAGAACTGAAAGTTTTAAAACAATCTTTAAGAGGGTACTGTATTGTCTTCACAATACTGATTTAACTAGTTTTAAAAAATATTTCAGTTGTATACTTTTATTTTTTTAAATAGTGTGAAGAGCTTAATTCTATTTTAATATTGCTCTTTGTATGTTTAGCTATATTGCACTTGTTTTCATTTGTAAGCCACTTTGAATGACAGTTTTGGGGAGAAGGCTGAATAGACATCAAGATGAATTCGGAAGATGGAAGAGAAGAAAGAGAAGGAGAAGGAGGAGCAGGAGCAGGATAAGATAGCAACAACAGCAGCAAGACCGTCCCTCTCCAGACTGCATGGAAATATATGCTTGTATTCAAGTAATCAGAAAATCCTTTCATCCCTCTTGCCTCAATAGGGTGAGCAGGAGAGGATAATAATACTGATGGTGATCTTTGCCACCAGCACCAGTGTTTTTTCTCTTACTCTTTTAGCCTCCATGCTTAGCTGGATGAACATCTCTTTAGGACTAGATATGGGCTACGAACCATAAAACCTATATGGCTTGGATCCAGATTATCTAAAACTCAACATCGGGCATATACGGGCCAACCTTGTGTTTTCCCACTTGCAATCCCACCCCATTCCCCCCCCCCCCCCCCAAGAACCTACCTGGGCCAGTATAGCAACAAAGTTCACATGCCTGCCTGACACACCATGGTGCCACCCATTACTTGCCATCACCACCACATCCCATGTAAAGGCTCCCATGCTGCCCATAAGGACAGAAATTGGGTGCCTAGTGTCAACCCCGTGGTCAGATTCCCCCCCCCTTTGACATCAGAGGCCATGGCTGGGGCCTCCACATGGAACATAGCAATGGTGACAGGTAAAGGGATACATGGCTGTGTGGTTTGCCAGCTATCACAGTGGAGTTTTTAGGAAATTCTGTCACAAACAGATGGTTTTAAAAGACTACACTAAGGACCTTTGGGCTGGGGTTGGGCCAGAACCTCTTGTTCGGTGTCTTCTGAATCCCAGCCCAAGACTGTTGACGTGCACCATATACACAGGACAACACCAGGCCAGGGGAACATGGGCCTTTTGGCCTGTGCATACAGTCCCATTCTCCTGTATGGTCTGAGCTTATTTTAAGATCTGAAACAGAGGTCTCTTTTTCAGTCCCACCACTTTTAGAGGTCCATTTAGTGAGTATACAGGAGAGTCAGTCAGTCAGTCAGTCAGTCAGTCAGTCAGTCAGTCAGTATAACAGTGTTGGCAACTTGTGGCCAGCCAGGTATTTTGAGATCACTCCCTTCAGTCCCAGACAGCACAGACAACTCTGAGAGATTACAATGCCCCAGTACATGTATATCTGAACTTCTACAATTGGATTACTCAGAATTCTGGGAGTTCATAATGATCTTGAAAAACTAGTTTTATCATACTGGGAATGCTTTCATGAAGCTTTAAAGCCGGCCAGTAAAACAGCTGTAACACATTTTTTCTTAGAGAGCCAGTGTAGTCATTTTAGTATTGGTCTAAGACTCTGGAGACCAGGGTTCAAAACCTGGCTCAGCCTTGGAAATCCATTGGGTGACTTTTGGCAAGCAACTCTCTCTCAGCCTCAGAAGATGGCCATGGCAAAACGCCTCTGAAGAAACATACCAAGAAAAACCTATGATAGATGCGCCTTAGGCTTGCCATAAGTTGGAAACAACTTGAAGGCACCTAACAAAAACAATAACCTTCTTTCTTAGATGACAAATGTAACAATATGTTCTTTTATACAATATTATATATGTCTTTGGGACAAGATAATGAATCAAGGTACAGAACAGTTGTCAAGACTTCATAGTTTCAAGTGTTTATCTGATAATTTCTAGGAAACAAAAAATTAAAAGAGAATTTTAATTTGAGTTTCTGCGTATGAAAAAAAGAACACCTTTGTTGTTCGACTTTTAGGGGAGAAAACATTAAAAGCCTATATATTCTCTGTCAATAAATTAAAGCAGATATATTTGCAAGCCAGTACGTTAGTTGCCTTGCAAGTTAAAATAATTTTGACAAATCTTAACTACAGGACAGATTAGATCTGAAGTCCCATGAGCAGACATTCATATAACCTTAGATCTCAGTTGTGTGGCGGTTCATATTGAGGACAGTTGATCTTCACTTGCAAGACAGCCTGAGTCTTTTAGATAGGCCTTCTTTGATCTACTAAACAAGCTTTCAAAATATATTAAAGTAGTTGAACTTAACAGGTTAAAGGGAAGAACTTTGACACATAGATCATCTGCTTTGAAATATTATCAGAGCTGTTTAAGGGACAGGAGAAATACACCTCACTAAAGGTTAAAAAGAGAAATCAGATTTGAAAGGGTAAGAAAGTAGCCTTAAATCAAGTGTCATGTATTTGGCTGCAAGAATTCACACATATCTTTCCATTTTGTGTCTAGTAAAAAAAAGCATGAAATGCAGATATTATCCCCCTCCCTCGAATACTCATGCGAGTCTTCAGGCCAAATGTATAATCAAGAAATCATTTTTTTTCTTTTATTTTTTTTAAAGGTCCCCATTGGTGAAATACTCTAGAATCAGTATGTCACCTTGGAAACTAACCGTTATAAAAATGATGTATACATAAGTATTATATATAAGTTGAAAGAGCAGGTAAAGTGTACTCTTTTCTCTCCTTTTCACCTTCACTCTCTCTCAGTCTTTTTTTTTAAATCAAGGTACTTCTGTCATTAGATATTAGGAATGGATTGTTCCTTGAGATTTTAAAAAGTAGAGCCAGCATGGTACAGTGGTTTGATTATTGGATTATAACTCTGGAGAACAGGGTTCAAATCTTCAGTTGGCCACAAAAACCCACTGGGTGACCTTAGGCAAGTCACACTCTCCCAGCCTCAACGAAGGCAAGGGCAAACCTCCTCTGAACAAATCATGCTAAAATACAATAGGTTCACCTTAGAGTCACCATAAGTCAGTAATGACTTGAAGGCACACTGTATGCACACAACACTTAAACCACCTTTGGAGGGCAGGGGCATGAAGGAGAGACAAAGGAGTTTATTGCACAGGGGTTCCGGGAACAGTCAGAGAGTGGAACAGAAGGGGCCAGGAATGAGTGTGGAATGAGTGGAACAGTTCTCAAAAATCTTCTCCTCTAGGATGGATGGGGAACAGATGAGGAACGGAACAGAATGAGTGAGGGACTCCCTTGTGTGCAGTAAAATGCATCCCCTACTCGTTATGTTCCCTTCCCGGCCCCCTTTGGACTGTTATGTTGGATTGATTTTATTGGGAGCATTTTATTGGGAATTGTTGTTTTAATGTTATTTTAGGGCGGGAGGAAGTTTTAGGCTGTTTTTGCTATGTTTTTACTTGTGACTTGCTGTGTAGTATTTTTTATTCTTTTGTTTGTTGTTACCCACCTCGATCCAATACAGGGAAAGGCGGGATACTTATTATTATTATTATTATTATTATTATTATTATTATTATTATTCTCTGACTGTGCCAGGAGCCTGAGCGATAAATTCCAAAGACACAACAGACCATCATATGGAAGGGAAAAGGCCACAACTTTATTGTTCACAGCAAACAGATAGGGGTTGGCCTGAGGCATGGATCGGGATCTAGCATCAATCAACCCAACTGTTGATCGATGAACTCTTGCCTGATCACAGCTAATCTCAGGGATTACAGAATGGGTCCCTGGCCATGCCCTGGCCCATCCTTTGTCACCAGGAGATGCTGATAAGGGGTTCTCTCCTGCATTGGTGACTGCTTCTCCAGCTCAGTACCCCTGGGTCCCAGTGAAACTCCCTATAACCAGCACTGCACTCTGCAGCACTGATAACCACATCTACCAGATCTACGACCCATGCTTCTGCCACCAAAGGCTGGCCCCGCAGGGGGCCCGCCTTCCACCAACCCCCAGCTGAAAGCTGTGACCTTCCAGAATCCAGTCCTGCTATCCTCACTTATGGCTAGGTGGCTGGGAACCACTGCAGGTATCCAATCCTGACTGGATGTAGCTCAAAAAGGCCTTGGATTTCCATCTTCCCAGGTACTTTATGGTATCATCAGCAATGCCCCAATCCACTGTGGTGGTAGCAGCCCCAATGCAAAAAAGCTCACTCCTTCTCATCCCGGCACAGCCAATCTCAGGCTCTGTCTGGCCCCAGTAAAGCCTGGGAAGGCAAGGCACTGGGGATAAGCTGGACAAGCCAGAATGTTCCCCCCGCCCCTGCAAACTGGCTGGCCTGGTGAGTCAGGCAGCCACACTTCTTTTCCCTGGAAACTCCTTATTAACTCATTTGTATAGTTTAGTGCATCTTTATGTGTCTGTCAAACCACTCATTAAAACTCAGGATGCTCAGCTCTAGAACAAATCCTGAAGGAGCCTTCATAGCATGTTCATACTCAGGAAAGGCTTTAATTCATTATTATTTTTCATCTTGAAATTGGAGGGGAAAACGTTCTACAAACAAGGGAATAACATGGTATTGATGACTGTACAGATTAAAAATTTAAGATACATTTAAAATGTAGAGATGGGGAGAATATTTGAGAATATTCCAGAATAAACAAAAGAAAATGTGTGAGAAACTCTGAAAAGAAGAAGCCTGGACTAATGAAAACCTTCATAATTTGGGACTTATACTATGCAAAATTTGCATGTAGTTGCATATTATTTTATGTGCAGAAAATGCTGCTTTCTGTGCAAAGCAATCATATGCAAATCTTGTACAGAATAAGTCTAAATAGTCTCTGAAAACTGTGCAGTAAGAAAAGTAAGAAGAAAGAAGAAATATAGTAAAATAGCTTTTTTTTCTTCCTTGGAGAAGAAAATTAGCAAAAAATGTGTTTCAACTGAAATGTTACCCATATACTTTCATTGTTCTTTGATTTTTCATACTGATGATGTATGCTGAAGGTTTTTGTGTCATACTGTATCAAAGTTTTCTTTGGGGGAAATATGTTTTCAACTAACTTGATTTATCAGGTTCTGTAGCTCACACAGCATCTGTGGCAATCCAGACCCCTGATGGAATTATCAAAGTAATCATTTCATTCCTCTGAAGGGAGAGGAAAGGCATGTCGACTCATTCATTTCCTGTATTCTTCAATGATGATTTCTCCCTCCTCTCTCTGTAACACCAACAGGTCCCCACCCATATTAGATGGTGACATACTTTCTCCCAGAGAGCCTCAGAAAGATTTCTCTGCAATGAGTTCTTGCAGTAATAGTTCCCAAGAGACCTGCCTTCTTGCAGGAAGTCTTCTTACACTCATTAAAACGTTAGAAGTGACAAAACTCTTGGACTGCTTTTTTCCCCTCATGAACTACATTCCATCTCTGTATTAATTCTGTTAATTGTCTAGTCAGACATAATTACACATTTGCATATGTGCAATAGCCTGTGTCTCAAAACCATAGTTAAGAATTTAAAAAGCAGAAGGTGTGAAAGGGTTCTTGTTCAATATATGTCTGCTTCAGTAAATGTTCGTGTATCATTCTTGAGGTCTCATTTCCTGAAATATTACCATACAGTATTGATAGAGATCATATGGACTGAATTGCTATATGATCTTTCAAAAAGAAAATAAATGGTTTTATATTTTTCAACCAATAACAAACATTGGTTTAAAGCTGGCTTATCACTCAGCCTTGATTGGGAGAATAGTAATGACACAATCGCACTGCTCCTGTGATTTTACACTAGTCTAATTGTTTTTCTATGGGAAAAAATGGCATTGTAAGCATTTCACAAGCTGCTTGACAGAACCTTTCTGTGGCAAAAGACCAAGATACTAATGAAAGGGGGAATGTGATTTTGTGATTTGCACAAAGATATATAATTTCCATAAACCTCCTTCAGTGCACAAGGTCCTTTTTTCCCTTTGTGAAGCCTGTCAATGATGAAAAGGGGAAAGGGAAAGAAGAAATAGTAGTTTCCAAAACATCTAGGCCAATTTAGATCTGACTAAGAAGCAACAACCTATATACAGTATCTGATTACTTTCTATCTTTTTTTTTTAAAAAACCAGTCAGTTTAGGCCTGTCCTTAGAAGCTGAAAGGACTGTAGAGAATACACGAATATGAAATCATTTTCACTGATTCCTTGGGCTGGAGCTGCCACTCCCCTGAGCCTTGTTTATTTGAGATGGCTCATAAACATCTCCCAATAGAATGAGCTAAGGAATGTATACAAAGACCCAAGTGCCAAGGCAGTACCTTATTTCCAAGGAGTTAGAACATAAAGTTGTGATTCTGCTGCAACCATCCATAGCACAGCTAGCTGCAAAAATGTAAGGGATGCTTTTGGAGCAGGTGATTACCCTGCTATGGTGCTTTATTGGAACTGCTGGATTTTATGATTGCACTGTATGTTTTTATCAGGTTGTAACACCGCCTCGATCCATAGGGAGAGGCAGGGCAATATAAATTAATTTTTTTAAAATACAAAATCATATCCCAAAGGTAAGCTGAACACAGAAGTACCCACTCAAAGAGCTAGTGAGGCAACAGCAGGAGCTTTTAAAAACAAGACAAGACACTGCTGTTCTTGAAGACACTTCATTCTGCTGGAATCTCATAGACCCTTGTTGAAATCTCATAGTGGACAGGTCTTTTGTACCTTTAAAGATTGTGCAGAACACAACTGAATGGGCTGATGAACAACCAAACCTGAGGCAGCAGGCTAGTTTAGTAAGGACTGCCTCTATCTCTGCCCTCTCTTGAGTGTCACTGACCAAGGTGTAATCCTGTTGTTCATGGGAACATGTCTTTCTGGCATTTATAAATGATAAAACAGGCTGTGCCCTGAGTCAGCAAACTTGATGGGCAAGGCCAAAGTAGTTGCAGAAGTTCAGTATAAACATGAATGGGAAATTGTGCAGGCTCTCATCCCATTCATGTTGAAAAATATCTTTATGAATGACCACTTTATGAATGACAGATATGCTTGTCATTTTTAAAATAGAAAGTAAAATATAGTGTAGTAAAGTAAGTTAGAGTACAGCTCTATAGTGGATCTTCCTTCCTTCCTTCCTTTAATGGGTGAGGGGAATTCGCTCATATTAAAGCACTGCTATCTTTATTGCATTAACACACTATATAACATAATGTTATGAGCCTTCTGATTGCAAAACCTGAGACACTAGACCTTTTTAATGGTCCCTGCATCCTGTGTAGGAATACTGAAATCCAGTAGGGAAAAAAATTGGGGAACCCCAGCTAGGATTGTCACTATGCACAACAGCCTCCCTGTTCAGGAGTGTGTAGTATACATTATTTTTGACAGGCAATTGATGAGTGACTATATTCTGCTATAGCCCACTGAGTGTTGTTGTGGTTCTTTTTTTTAAGGGTGTGTGTGTCTAATAATATTTTTTTTTATTTATATGCCAAATTTCTTCCAGAAAAGGACCAAGGTGGTTCACTTTTTAAAATTATTTGAATAGATTTTAACTTATCTTGTGAACTTTTAGTGGTGTGGTTTTTTTTATAATTTGTAACTCCTTTGAGTCCTATACTCAGTAAAAGCTGGGAAAGAAATAACAAGGAGGAGGAGGAAGAGACAGGCCCACCTCAAATCTCACAGGAGTTGGCCTTCTCATTATAGAGTGCCAGGATCCCATGAGAATAGAGATCTGATTCTCATGAGAGGCCCTCTACTCTCATTTGAGATGGGTTCATATAAGTCTGCTTTGTGTACTACTCACCTCAATCACCTGGGCCTGTAGAGCTGCAAGCTAGAAGAGCAGGTACCAGCTGCACTCACAACAAACAGATTTCCACAGCATTTGATATGCAATTTGATTCTGTTTTGTTGTGTACAAGTTGCTCAGGGCTCAGTCTGTTGTGAGTGTGTTTGGTGCTTCCTCTTTCTATTCTCTGTGGATAGAAAAATATAGTATTTGAGGCAACATAATTGGGCCCTAGGACCCCTTCTGAGTTACCAGATTCTGATAATTTGAAACAGCTTCTCCCCGCGCCTTGTGAGCCCTGTACAATGAATAACTGGGAAGCGAACCAGACCGGTGGCTTGGAGCAGCCTCTGGCAGTTCCAGCCCCGATTGGCCCTTGATCATCCCAAGACTGCGGTGACCAGCTGATGTGGTTCCAGACCTGACCACTGCTATGGTCCTGAATGGGATGCCAGCAAGGAGCACTTTTTGAGTGTTCCTTTTTTTGGCCAGCTTCAGACTGCATTAGGTGGCTGTGAAACAGCTTCTGGATGCTCTCGGGGCATGCATCATCTGCACACTCCACCCACAAAGCAGCTGGAAGCTGCTTTTGCCTGCCCATCTGTTTCAGGCCTATGACAGATGTATGAGTCTGTGTGTGAGGGTGACTGTGACTGTTCTGTCAGTCTCTGAAAAGAAGAAAAACATAACACATAAAATTGTGCATGTGGAACATCACATGTTTTGAGGAACCCTATATTTCCAGTGTTCCTGAATAAGTAGACAAACCTGCTGAGTAGGGATAGCAGAAAATGCTGGTGCTTTCAAGTTTCTCACTTAAACTATCCCTTTCACACTTCCAAAGACTCACTGAGGGATAATGTACACACTGTGTATTTTTCACATGCCACAGCACACACACAGGAGCTTATCACATCAGAACCTGTAACATTCCCATAGAGTCCCGGAAACGTTCTGTGGGAGAATGTTTTGGGAACGGGACTCGTTGCATTTGAGAAGTAATGATGGGATGATAACCTAACGTGAACACATTTTATCGCACAGTACTGCCCTTTGAATAGATACTTTTGCAGAGTATGTTCCAATATCATCATGCTGTTATATAAATATGTACACACACATATATATTGTGTACATATATAATATTTTGTATACATATACTTTGGACATTATACGTTGAATGATTACATATTTAATATTTCATATTCCAGATAATAATAATGTAAAATGACATACACACACACACATAATACATACATACACACATATGCATATGTGTGTGTATGTATAACAATCATATATATATATATATATATACATACACACACACACACACACACACATACAAAGTAAACATTTGTTTAAATATGATGTGGGGGAAAACCATTTTGGCTTTGGGAAAAAAAAATCCGACATGTTAACATGCTGATTTTTTTTTTAAAAAAAAATGGTGCCACATCATACCCAGAAGAACATTAAAATTTGTAGATGCTCTAGGATGGCAGAAGAGGAAATTGTCTCAGCGAATCAGAACACGAGGACAGAATAGGAATGGATACGAATGCCACACTAACTTCTGGACCGGTATGGAACGTTTCAGTTCTCACCCTGGAATGCTGTTGAGACACTTTGAGCTCAGAATGGAAACTTGATGGGAAGCAAGCCATGCGGTAAAGTTCATGGTGCTCCAGTCTTATTAGGTTCCCAGAACATTATCAGAATGCTGTGCGATAAGCTTACCACACAGACACACACAGACACCCACACCATGTATACATTTTAAAGAAAGATTTGAATGGCCAATAATAACTACAGTGGTACCCTGGGATACGAATTACCCAGCTTACGAATTTTTCGGGATACGAAAAAATCCCATAGGGATTTATTGTTTCGGCTTACGAAGGTTTTTTCGGGTTACGAAAAAACCCCGGCGCTGTTTTAAATGGAAAGGCCGCCACCGGAGGGCAGCAGAGAGCTATTTTTTCCATTAGCGCCTATGGCAATTCGGCTTACGAAGGTTTTTCGGGTTACGAAATTAGCCGCGGAACGAATTAATTTCGTAACCCGAGGTACCACTGTATAATAAAAAGGCAGACAAATACATTTTATTCAGTGAGGGAAATATGTACATTAGGAGAAGTTCATAAATAAATGCATACATTAGAGGAAAGTGTTTATGGAAATTACACACATATTTCCATGTGAACCAGGGATGGAGGCACACATATTATGACCTGTCTCTCAGACTTCAAGGGTTTCTCAAAGCATCTTTCATATACTTGGCCTGTTTGAGGATTTTCCTGTCCTAAAGAAGAAGAGCAAAACACAATATGTCAGTTTAATGTTTAATGTTTAATCGTGTGGATGCAGCACCGGAAAGGCATCATGATGGCACATGCTGTGATGACCAGAGCATGCTAAAGTGGCACTCTGGGGACAGGGTTAGGGCATCCAGTGTGCCGATGCTGTGCTCTAACTCCACCCATAGGCTGGCACAAAGTGCCAGTCTGTATCAGGCCTGAAATCGTACGGGAAGGATGAGAACACCACTCTCCCCAAAAAATTCAGCCAGCTACTGGGGAAGAACAAAGGACAAGTAAGTATAGCACTGTGTCTAATAATGCAACTGGAGTGAACTCAGATGAAAGGACATTCAGCTGCTGTTAGGGTCAGATGAGAAAGAAAAGTCTGCACAACTGCACAGACCTCCTTATTTGCTGGGATTGTTCCTGACTGCCCCCTTCCCACGGACACAAAAATCTGCCCATGCTTAAGTCCCATTAGAATTAATGGTGGCACAGTGCCGCCCACCCACTAGTACATTCATGTGCACACACCACCATGGGGACTTGCTGTCCATGGATGGTTAAATTAACAGACTGTAATAGGAACATGAACAAAAACAGAGGTTGGCTTATCATTACTGAGAATACTCAATCTATTTGCATATGATGGAACACATTGTAACAGTTTTTCTATCAGACCTCATTCCATAATAAAAGTTTCTCTTCTCTAGAAAGTGACAGCAGGGGATTTTGAAGGAATAGTGGGTGGAGTTTGAGTGAATGATGGATAGAAAGTGCCAATTGAGAAAGTTGCACAAGGACATTAATGATAGAGGAGTGAGCTGGACTACAGAGAATGAGAGACAGAAAGAAGGTAGATAAGAGCTTCATGGCTACAATAGCTTTTGAAAAGGAGAGATCAATTCCATTAGGTTAGTTTATCACACAAAACTTTTCTTTTATATTCTTTATTAAATGATTATTTGCTTTGATCTTATGTTCCCAAATAAACCAATGTTTGCTTCTTTAACTGATTGAAAAACGATGCTCAAAGAGTTGACATCAATGGTTGCATTTCAGACTGGAAGGAGACCTTGAGTGGAGTGTCTCGGGGTTATATCCTAGGGCCATCACTCTTTGACATTTTTATCAGTGAGTTAGATAGTAGGGTGGAGGAAATTGTTATCAAGTTTTCAGATGACACAAAACTTGGAAGGGCAGTTAACACATTGGAAGATAAGAAATAATAATAAAAAATAAAACCCTAGATAAACTAGAAAACTGAGCAGAAATCAATAAAATGAAATACAATAGAAACAAATGCAAAATTCTACTTTTAGGCCACAAAAACCAGATGCACACATATGGAATGGGGAACACATGCTCAGCAATACTACATGTGAAAAGGATATTGTGATAACTGTTGATCATAAATTGAGCATCAGCCATCAGTGTGATGATGCAGCAAGAAAGTCAAATGTTATTATAGCCTCCATTATTAGAAGGATAGTTTCAAAGTCAAGGGAAGTAATGGTCCCATTATATTCTGGGCTGGTCATGCCGCATCTGTAGTACTGCATTCAGTTCTGGGTGCCTCATTTTAAGAAGGATATAGATGTGCTGAAGCAGGTTCAGTGATGGGCAATAAGGGTGAGTGCTCCAGGTTTTCTGAGTCTAGAGTGCTCTGGATATTCTGGGAAGACCTGGAGTAAATAGTTATATATTATTTTAAATAAGTGGATTAAGGGAGGAATGGGCCAGATTTGGTGAGGACAGTCTACAGTCAAATCAGACATCTGGCCCTGCATCATGAAGACAGGACAATATGAAGACAGGGGGAAACCGATTTAAATGGCCTACATAGATATGTCCTTGGCAGCAAAAATGTTGCTACCATTTGGACAAGGAAGAATAGAAAAAACAAAATGGAGAGGAGGAATTCTGCTACATATCAGTGCTCAGCTCAAGCCTGAAATAATATGTTGGCTGCTGGAAATGTGGGGAATTTCATCCCAGTTTCTTTTTTGATGAATTCACCCAAATTGTCAGATTGTAATGTTGGGATGAAAAAAAGCTTAGATATTTCAAAGCTTTAACTATATGGGAATGCAAAATGGAAAGATTTTCCTCATCACTAAGCTAACCAGTTTGTGACAGGTTTTTCTAGATATGTTGCTGGAAGCTGGGGGTGGGGTGGGGGATGGAAGGGGGCAGAAGGAAAGAAGCTGTGATACCACAACTCCTGCCCTTGCTCTTTTAAATACACTAATGATGCTTGAACAGAACATCCTTGCTCCTGTGCAGCCTAGGGGATTGTGGGGAAAGTGCCTAGAAAGCTCTGGCACTAATTCTTTCCCCACCTGTTACCAGGGACAAAAATGCTTACATTTCTTTCATGGCTTGCAGCTGATTAAAGCCCCTATTTGTATGATACTGTAAAACATTAGAGTTTCACCCAGCAGAGGAAGGATTAAATTTATAAATGTGGCTTAATTGTAGGGATTTTGACAATAAAAAATCAAGAATTACAGAGGAAAATATGGGTATTATTCAGCCCAAGGAGGAAAGTATCTGACATATGCATCTCTCTGATGTTCTGGAATACCCATTTGCTTATGAGATTCATTTATGTGATTCAGATGCTTTTGTGTTATTTTCCATGTGTGGTATAAAGGCTTGATTGCTATTGCTGTTAGGAACGGTACATTTTCATGTGTAATGGTGTTACTTTTGTCTTATGGGAAGCACTTCACTTACTCTCTTTCTGTTTTAGCTGTACATGCAGATCCTGAACTGTGGGTGGGTGGAAGGGAAACAATCAGGGGTAAGCTTTTCTGAATTGCTATAGTGCATGTTTTCTCCTATTTCTCCTCTTTTGTAGGTGGCAGTTAAGATTAAAATAATTGCTTAATATTCTTTCACTTCTTAGGCTGCTACTAAGTGGCAGCATCCCTGCCTTAACCAGTGACTTTATTCCTAGTTCTCAACTGCAGCATATTAAAAGAATATTATTATTATCATTATCATTATTATTGCTGCTGCTGCTCCTGTTTTACTCTGTGGGGATTTAAAAGTTTACGTTTTGAAGGAACTACATAATGGTTCAAGAACAATAGCACCTTAAACACTAACAGATTACCTGTGATATAAGTTTTTTTATAAATTAAATGAAATGCATTAGAGCCCATCCAAGAATATGCCATACTAAATCTTACACCCATTTCCCCCCTTTCTCCCTTTCATATTTCCTATAAGAGACAATTCTGAGTACTTTTCTGAAAAACATTTCAGTTACAGTGTCATCCATTAAATCCAAGATGACTAAGTTTTGTATGTGTTCCAGGCCAATGTGGGCTTGGAACATCTGTAGGTAATCCATGTGTCACCAAGCAGGTATTTTGTACTAAACTGATCTCTGTAACTTGATCTCTTGATCAAATGGAGATGCTGTGTCCAGGGAGTCAATTTTCAGCTTGTTCTGAGGGCTGCATCCTCCCTTCTACAAATACAAAATGCCATACAAATCTCTCTAAGAAAGCTGTGTGGTCACCATAAGTTGGAGTCAACCTGAAGGAACATCACTTCTTTAACCAGCTTCAAAACGGAATTGAAGACCTTCCTGTTCAGAGAAGCGTTCCCAGACATTGCATGATTGTCACTTGCTATCTGATCTTCTTTTTGTTGCCTGTTTTATTGAATCATTTCCTGTATTGCTATGTGTTTTATTTGTATTATCCCATCATTTCTTAGATTTTACGCCATAGGCAGGTTTACTCTTTTATATTTGTTGTTTTTATGTACAGCGCTGTGCAAATCTACAGAGCTATATAAATAATAATAATAATAATAATAATAATAATAATAACAACAACAACAAGTTTTCTGAAGTAGCTGGATCAATTAATGGCCTTCAAGTAATTTTTGACTTATGCCAACCCTAAAGCAAATCTATCATGGGGTTTTCTTGGAACGATTTGTTCAGGGGAGGGTTGCCTCTGCCTCTTTCTGAGGATGAGAGAGCATGACCTGCCCAAGGTCGCCCAGTGGATTTCCATCGCTGAGTGAGAATTCCAACCTTGTTCACCAGAGTTGTAGTCCAACACTCAAACCTACACCATGTTGGCTCTCTAGACAACCATTAATATTGCAGGATGATAACATGCTGGTAGTGCTTATCAAACTAGGCTTTACAGGCAAGGAAATGCACATAGGATCATATGCTCTTCCAGCTTTCTACCAAATGGAGTATGGGTCAAATACAATGACAGAAGCCATGTCAAACAAGCTCCAGTTCATCACTAAATATTCTTGGCATTCCAGGAACATACAATTAATTCTATATTCAAGTACCACTATCCTCATTCCCTTTGTTTCTGGTGACTGACATCACATCATTTCAAGGGTATTTTCCAGTTGGCATGAAGAGGAAAAGCTACATGATAGGCATCACCTTCAGAAACAAGTGTTGTAAGACCTCTAATGAGATGGGTCTTTTCAGGCTCTATAATTGGTGACAAGGTAAGGCAGCTTCATATCAGAAATAGATGTACAAAACAGGGATTATTAATGAGGATGAAGCATCATAGCAAGAAGTCTTCCAGTGACTAGTAGACAGGAGAATGTAAGAAGTGCTTTACACTGATGTGTCCAATATCTTCAATTTGCATCATAAATCCTTCACATTGGCTGGCTCAAGCTAATCTGTGATGAGATCCTGTTCACCTTTGCACAAATCATAAGTAATGTGACCAGCAATCCATCATTCTGTTTCCCAGCCTTCCTAGATAGTAGCAACTTACAGTTCTGTTCAGTTTAATTGGGTTACTTTGGTAATACTTCCCTGTTTGATTTTTTTAAAAAAAAAAAAATAGTAATATTTGCAATCATCTGAACATGCCTAGACAGAATATAGGTTCTGATCAGGGCCCAATTAATAAGGTTACAATTTGAGTTGAATCTCAAAAAATAGGGAAAAACACCTATATTTTAAAGGGTAAAATTACAAATAGCAGTTATTGAAAAGAAGAATTCAGAGTCCTGACATTACTGCAATATGTTTCTCCACTACACTGCCCATTTTGCAGGGTTTAGATTATTAAAATAACAGTAGGGAACTAGGGAGGCATGTTTCAACAAGGAACTGTGCAGCTGGGAAGAAAATTGTTGTGCAAAAGAGGGGCATACAAAATTTTCCTTTTAAAACACAGATCAGAATCTTGTACCAGAATCTAATGGCTTTATCACTTGGGAAAAGGAAAGTGTAACCAATTGTGAGAGTAGTAGCTCACCTCACGCCACTCTGCATGCCCTCCTAGCACTTCCATTCTCTTCCCAAAGGGAGGTGGTAATCAATGCATTCCTTCTGCGGAATGTAATATTACTGTTCATCAAAAGACATACTTCTATGACTGTCTCCCCTTGGGAAGAGAAGTGCTACGATGTCATGCAGTGGAGTGCAGAGAAAGCTACTTCTCTTCCAATTGATTTCTTCTTCTTTTTTTTTCTTCATGTGGTAAAATCCTAAATAATCTCCTGGCCATACATCCTCTCTCAACCCCCCCCCCCCCAAAAAAAATCCATCTGTACTCATCACTGGCAGAAGGAATCTCCTTCTGCCCATGCATCTGAGACAAGCTAAACAGGTTTGGGGGAAGGGGTTTACAGTCATGGCAATAGTGTAACAAACATGACTAAGTGGGATTGTGAATACAAAACAGCTCATTAAATTTGCTCACTTGTAACTGTTTCATATTCATTTAAGATAGTGACACTATTGCCATGGTTGTTAGCCCAACCTCAAACTAACCTTTTCAGGCTTCAGCTGCATGGGGAGAAAGAGATATATTCTGTTAGTGATATGAGTGTGGGTGAATGAGGTTTCTGTCAGATTTAGGGAGCAAGGTCAGACTAGGAGAGGTTACTTAGAGTGGGAACAGACCAGCAAGTTAAGGCACCTTCTGGGTGGCTTGGGGAGCATAGCGTTTACATGCTGCACGCTCCCAAGCTGCTGGGAAGCCACTGGGCCACAAGGGTGCTTCACGACACTCCAGTGACATGACATTTAAACACCACACACTGTCAGTGAATCATGAAGCCAGCTTCTGGCCACAATGTGGGTGAAAAGCTGGCTCTTTGCCACTCCTTTTTGTGGCAGCTTCAAGGTGGATTGGGGCTATGGCATGCGGTTCCCACAGCCTCAATCCACATTCGGAAGGGGCAGCTTTAAGCCACCCCTTTGCCAGTCTATTTTCTCTCTCTGGTTTTACTTCATGAACAAAGATTCAGGAAGGACTCATCCCGCTCTACAAGCACGTTGATGACTAAAAAGGCCAATCCGAGAAAAACAAGTTTGGTTGCAGAAAGCACAGCAGAAAGTCTCCTTGGGTGATGTTTCTGGATTGTGGTTCTTTCTGCGTTGTCGTTTCTCTTCAAGACTCATTCGGCATGAGCTTTCAAAAAAGGCTGCAGCATCGTGGATAGTGCATCTCCATGCCTCCCGATGCGAGGCCAGAGCGGACCATTGTTGGTGATCAATTTGGCCAAGTCTGAGGTGTTGTTGAGTCTTGTATCTCTTCTTTGGGGCGCCCCTCTTACGCTGACCCGTGGTGAGTTCACCATAGAATACTATTTTTGGGAGGCGATGGTCCTTCATCCTAGAAACATGTCCTGCCCAGCGCAGCTGCGTCCTCAATAGCATGGCCTAAATGCTGGTGGTCCCTGCTTGGTCAAGGACAGCAACATTTGTCACATAGTCAGTCCAGTGTATATTTTGGCCCTTAGTTAATTATACTAAACTAAGTAGCTGGTACAGAATTCTAGCCACAATTAAATAACCCATATGTTAAAACTATATAAAATCCACTAAGTGAGAGCCCTATGCAGTTTAGGTCCAGACTATTTGAGAAACTGTGGCAGGTTACACACCGCCACTAACGACGCACTCCGTGCGTGTTAGGGTTAGGAAGGGGCGTCCTAGGGTTAGGAAGAGTTGCCCCTTCCTAACCCACCCTGCCTCCAACACGCGCGGAGCGCATCGTAAATGGCAGTGCCCATCCACATGGGCACTGCCATTTTGACATCTTGGACGCTGTGAGTCCAGACGTGTTGCAGCGGAAGTGATGCCGCGAGGGCGTGCTCTGCCCCTCGCGGCGCCACTTCCGCATTTTGAAAAGGAGCACCATTTTTGGCGCTCCTTTTTCGCTGCGGAGGGAAGCCTTGCGGTCTGGTCGCTGGGGCTTTCCTCCGCAGCGAATGGCGGCGGCGGGAAAATGGCCCCTTCAGGGCAGTTTGTAAACCGCCAGTATCTCCCCATACAAACCAGTTAGAGCCCAAAGATCCTCAGGAGAAGGCTTTTTCTCAGTCCCACCACCACCACAGGCTCACTGGTGAGGACATGAGAGAGAGCCTGATCAGTGGCTCCCTTCCAAAGGAGGCTAGAATGGCCCCCTCCCTGTTGGGACTTTTGTCGGCAGGTAAGAACATTTCTATGCAGTCAGGTTTTTTAAAATCATGCAAGCCTGATTTTATTTGGGAGTGGTTATTGTTTTAGATTATGTTTTTGTTTTTTTAAAAAAAAACTTTGTATGTTTAAATGTTAACTTTGTTGTGTTTTAATTAGGTTATTTTAATTGTCTTTAAAATTGTTTTAATGTGTTTTTATATTGTGAGCTGCCTTGGGTCTCTTTTGGGAGAAAGGAGACAAATAAAACAAACAAACAAACAAACAAATAAATAAAACCCACTTCTTAAATTATTTTTTTTTAAAAAAAATATTTAATAGTACTACAACCTTCAGCATCTTAGACTTACGTATTTCCTTCAATGTCAATGTTTCCCTCTTCCTTTCACTATTTAGTGCATTCAGGTTATGATTTTCCACATTTTTTGTTGCTGTTGTTTCAAAAGCCAGTAGTTAACTATTAGTAGACCATCCCACCAATGACAAACAGGATGACCTGAATTATACTTCCTGAATGAAGGAACATAATTTTCACAGATTGGATAGCAATTATCCTTTGGTTTTCCATCATCTACAAAATTTGTAAAATTGTTATTGATTCAAGTGATGCAGAATATATATATATATATATATATATATATATATATAATCTCAGGAAAACAACAACACTCACACAAAATTCTCAACCAACAGTGTTGCTCAGATTCAAGAAGCTATTCTCCTTGTAGAGATGATCATGTTGGCT
The DNA here is from genome assembly GCF_019175285.1 of Sceloporus undulatus. Taxonomy (NCBI): domain Eukaryota; kingdom Metazoa; phylum Chordata; class Lepidosauria; order Squamata; family Phrynosomatidae; genus Sceloporus; species Sceloporus undulatus. Next base: position 281,488,402 of record NC_056523.1, read on the forward strand.
AATGCAAGAAGTCTTATCTAAGGGAGGATCCCCAGCATTACTACTTAAAGGACACTGCATACCCATTTTGTTTCACCTAATCTTTTTCCAATTCTTGAAGATTAAGCCAGTCATTGGGGCCTGTTTTTACTTCATGCACACCCATAAAAATAATGCACATGTCGAGGCACAGCACGATTACTTAACATTTTATTTATTTATTTATTTATTTATTTATTTGTATCCCACTCTTTTCCCAGGACTGGGACTCAACATTTTGAATTGGTGAAATACATATTCAATTTACTTTGCTTTCTTGAAGGACTTTCTTTATATTCAAATGACAAGGGGTGAATCTACACTGTAGAAACAATGTAGTTGGACATCACTTGAAGTGATGTAGCTCTGTCTTATGGAATCCAGGGATTTGCCGTTTAGCCTTCTTTGCCAAAGTGGGCTGATGTCTCACAAAATGACAGAGCCCAGGTTTCTGTAGGATGAATCCATGACAGTTAAAGTGCTGTCAAACTGCATTATTTCTTCAGTGTAGATGCACCCAACAAAGTAACTTTACTAGGCTACTGTATATGCTAATGTTATAAGTTGAAAGAAATATTTATCCATCTGCTATGTTGTTCATAATTTGATGAGTTTCTATAATGCTTCCATCTTTCTTTCTTCTTTTCAAAATGAAGTCCCAAACCTCCCAAGCTTTTCTGTACAGAACTGGAGAGGTGGTACTTGACTTTCCACTATCTGATCATCACTTAATCTCCTTTGCTCTCACTTATACTCCACCTCCTCTTCATACTGTTCAATGCCATTTTCGTAACCTTCAATCTGTTGTCTCTAACCATCATGGTCAGACCCTAGATTCATCTCTCTCTTCCCTAAATCTTGGAGATTCTGCTGATTCAGCAATGTCTTTATTTAACTCCACTCTTTCCTCGACTCTTGACCATTTTGCCCCTGACTCCGTATGCACTTCTTCCTCTAAGACTAGGCCTCAGCCCTGGCTTACTCCCATTGTTAAGTTTCTCCGGTCCTGCTCTAGAGCGGCTGAACATCTTTGGAGAAAGTCCAAACAGTGGGCCGACTTTATCCACTTCAAATTTGTTCTTTCTTCCTTCTCACGTGCCCTGTCTATGGCAAAACAAAATTATTACAAATCATTGATCTTCGCCAATGAGAGGCGCCCACAGCAATTGTTCTCCACCTTCAACACTTTGCTTAAACCTCCCTCTCCTCCTGTCTCTTCATCATTCTCTCCTAACGACTTTGCTAATTATTTCATCTCTAAGATTACCACTATTCGCTCTGAGATAGTTCCCCCCCCCCCGATTCTTCTTCTGCTCATAATCTTCTATCACCCTCGCCTAACAAATTTTCTGCGTTTCCTCCTGCTTCTTTGGATGAACTCTCTACACTTCTGAACTCTTGCAAACCTTCAACTTGTTCTCTTGACCCAATTCCTACTCGTCTTCTAATCTCTATAGCTCCTTCTTTTGTGCCTTCGCTTCTCCATATCTTCAATCTCTCTTTCTCTCTCTCTACAGGCTCCTTCCCTTTGGACTTCAAACATGCTCTCATTTCCCCTATTCTGAAAAAACCTTCTCTTGACCCCTCCTCTTTGTCTAGCTATCATCCGATTTCTCTTCTTCCCTTTCTTTCTAAGGTTTTGGAACGGGTTGTTTATTCTCACTGTCTTGAGTTTCTTGAAGCCAACTCCATTCTCGATCCCTTTCAGTCTGGCTTCTGCCCACAGCATTCTACAGAGACAGCCCTCACCAAGATCTCAAACGATCTTTTACTGGCCAAGGCAAATGGCCTTTACTCTGTTGTCATCCTTCTTGATCTGTCTGTAGCCTTTGACACTGTTGATCACTCTCTTCTAGTTGATATACTTTCTGACCTTGGGTTCTCAGACTCTGTTCTCAACTGGTTTCAATCTTATTTGTCTGGCAGATCTTTTGCAGTGGTTGCTAGCGGTCAGACTTCATCTCCTTTTCCCTTATCTGTTGGAGTTCCCCAGGGCTCTGTTCTGGGTCCCCTTCTGTTTTCTCTCTACACACTGTCCTTAGGTAAACTCATTAGCTGTTTTGGTTTTTCCTACCATCTGTATGCCGATGACACCCAGTTGTATCTTTCCACCCCTGACCTTTCTCCAAGTTTCATCATGTCTCACAGCTGTCTCACAGTGGATGCGCCATTAGCGTTTGAAGCTCAACATGTCCAAGATGGAGCTTCTTGTGTTTCCTCCTAAACCCACCCTTCAACACTCCTTTTCTGTCTCTGTGGACAACATTTCTATTCAACCAGTCCAGCAAGCCCGCAGTCTTGGTTTTATCTTTGATTCTTCTCTGTCACGTATCCCTCAGATCCAGACCACAGCCAAGGCTTGTAGATTCTTTTTGTACAATATTGCTAAAATCCGACCTTATCTCTCCGCCTCTACTTCCAAGATCCTGGTCCATGCCCTAGTGGTCTCATGACTTGATTACTGTAACGTCCTCCTAGCTGGGCTTCCTCTTTCTCACCTTCGTCCTTTATTCTCTGTCCAGCATTCAGCTGCACGAATTATCACATCCGCCCACCACTCTGACCACATCTCTCCTGTGTTGGCATCCCTTCACTGGCTCCCCCTCTCTTTCTGTATTCAGTACAAGCTCCTGCTGGCGACATTTAAAGATCTCCATGGGCTGGCCCCTCCTTACTTATCAGACCTTCTTTCTCCTCACCTTCCCACCAGGGCCCTTTGTTCTGGTAGTCAAGGTCTGCTATCCCAGCCCAGGATTCCCTCTGCCCCATCTCAGATTCGCCCCTTTTCACTCGCTGCCCCTCACTCCTGGAACCTTCTTTCCCCGCGAGCAAGGGCCATCACTTCTTTAACCAGCTTCAAAACAGAGTTGAAGACTATCCTGTTCAGAGAAGCCTTCCCAGGCATTGTATAATTGTGGCTTGCTATTTGATGTTCTTTTGGTGTCTGTTTTATCGAACCATTTCCTGTATTGCTATGTACTTTATATGTATTAGCCTACTAGCCCCACCACCTTTCTCTCCTCCTTTTATGTCATGTCTTTTTGGATTGTAAGCCTGAGGGCAGGGAACCATCTAATTAAAAAGATTGTATGTACAGCGCTATCTATATTTACAGCGCTTTATATATAAAGGTTAATAATAATAATACAGAATTTTTTAATTTTTATTTTAGTATTTTAGTTCCTTCTTTCTGGACTGTTTGTTTGCTTGTTCTTTCAGCCCAATGATATCACTTTTTCATAGTGGGGTGACTAGAACAGCAAATATTTAAAATGCTTACCCTGAAATGTGCTAATAGGGGTTTCAGTTTGCCACTATCACAAAATTATTGAAATTTGGTCCCTGTTTTGCTTACTGTGGTGGTGATCCCTACAGAAAGGCATGATTCAAGCTATGAGCTTTCTCCAGAACTGCGTGGAAGTGCTCAAAGGCACTTATGCCTCTGAGATGAGAAACATGCATTTTACATTTAAAATGGCTACGTCTGGCTTTGAATTGTAAGAAACAAAAGTTTATTGCAAAAATTATTTCAAAGACTCTCATGCACCAAATGGCACCAAATAGTCTGTATTCAGTTCTAATGGGTATGCACTTTTGAAAACAGCTAAACAATACCACAGCTCAAACTTACTGTGAGCAGAAGCTGTGAGGGGGAAAAAAGATTTCTGTGAAAAACAGATGGAATTCTTATGAAGAACAGCCATGTGGCAACACTGTTCCTAGTATTCTCCCTAAGTGTATATTCTTTCCCAAGAGATATCTCTCTCTTGAGTAACATCTCTTGAATTTTGAAAGCTGTGTTACTTGAATCCAAAGACATCTGCTTGGGCTGGGCTGCAGAGGCCATAATGAAATTAACCCAATTTAGCAACTACTCTTTTGTTCTTATAATTGTTCAATAGCAACTCTATCAGAGTATTTAAAGAGAAATGTAATTTATTTTCTCATCAACAATTACAATGTAAGATTCCATCATTTCTAGATGGTTTAGGCCACAGTTAAACACAGAAATAGATACACTTAATCACAGTTATATGCATGGGGAAGCAGGGATGAAGAATGCGTGGAGATGCAGATATTGTTGGACTGCATCTCCTGATGAATGGATAAGGCTGATGGGAGTTGCAGTCCAGCAACACCTGGTGGGCCACATATTCTCCATTCTTAGACTAAATGGTGCCTAATATTTTGTATTTTTGTGTTGTTTTACACATAGAACAGAGCTAATATAGGGAACTAATTGTCTCAATTTAGCATTGCAAAGCCAGAAAGAATATTTGCACACTCACACAGCTAAACAAAATGAGGGCCCTGGCAGTTAAGAAGAATAATAGACCAGTGAGAATATTGTGTAATTTTCTCCTGATATATGATGACCCATAAAATCATTGATAAGTTATTCTGCAGAGAAAAACATGGGGACCTCTTTTTTTCATAGTAAATGGGTTGCAATGCAGAAAAACACTGGTTCTGCATAGGAAATTTGTTCTCTCTGAAAAAAAAAAAATTCGCCACAAAATAATTCTTCCACAACACGTTGGGATGTTCATATACGAGTATGATATTGTGGAAGAATAGAAGCATAACTCAGTAAACACAGTAGATGTGTCCCTGGGCATTACAGTTGGCCTTTGGAACTTGCAGGGGATCCATTCCGCACCCCACCGCAAGTTACAAAATGAGTGAATGTTCAAGCCCCATAGGCTTGAATGAGATGTGCGCATGCGGAGGACATGCCACAGGTGCATGCCCTATTGACATTAATGGCAGTTGCTCCTCCACTGATTTCCAAGTCAGTGGGTTTCAAGTCTCAACTTAGATATCAGTCAGCCAGTCAACCTTTATTGGGCATACAAATTTAGATATAAGTTTCTATACCACACAAAAGAAAGAGAAAGAGAAAGAAAGAAAAGTACTTTAACATGTTCCAGCAAACTTTTTATTCAAAATTAACAATATGAATATGTGAAATGAAATAATCAAGTTAGATAAACTTGCATAAGCAGAGAAAAATATTCTGAACATTTTAGAGACCACATAAAGACTTGTTCCAAAATGTATCCAAGGATGTTTTTTTGTTTCACTAACCGCTGTTTAATGACTTCAACTTTGGTGACCAGACATATGGATCTGGTCTAAAAGTAATTGGTGAGGCAAGCTTATTCCCCCCCCACACACACACACACACTGCTTTTCTTTCTGTTTTCATTTCATGCATGCTCAATCATGGATTCTGGAGGCAGCTGCAGTTTAGTTTGCCTGCAGGATTCAAGCACATGCTATTACCAGTGGTATCACCGGGGGGGGGGGGGGAGAGACAGCAGAGGCTGCAAATCACACCAGGTGCACCCCAGCGTGGGGGCCCCCACCTGCTGCCATGGAGGTGCATGCCTACCCTTTGTGGCTTTGTTGTTGGCCCACCCCTAACCCCAGGGAGGGAGCTGAGGTGGTAGCAAGCGTGACAAATGGGCAAGTATATCTCTTGTGGTTTCATCGCTGGCCCAGCTCTCTCCCGGGGGAGGGAATCAAGGTGGTAGTGGACATGCAAGCTTGTCCCTTAAGGCTTCAACTGAGTAAATGCAACTTCACAGCCAGAGGCTTTATTAAATGAGATATTTGGTTTTTCTTGCAGCAGGGAGAAAACTCCTTTAATTATTTGTCTTATATACAAGGACATAATGTCCCCATGGGAATGGTTCTGAAACCACGATGTCTTGGTTGCACCTGATGAATTCTTTCCTATCCTGCAAAAATGGCACATGGTTGTCCAACACACATGAACTCTGTCAAGGAGAAAAAGCAGAAACATAACTGATCAAAAAGTAATCTGTTTAAAATATGTACCTTTAAAAGATGAATTCATTGTAAATTTGAACATATAACATGACTGTAAGTGTTCTGATTTAAGTGAGGTGAACATTTGAGATGGCACAAATGACTGCTGTATCTACACTTCTGCATCATACCATGTCCATATAAGAAAATAAGCAATGCAAAAACCACATGTAGAACCAAAGAGCTGGCACATGGCTTGTCTCATTTGATGAGCTTACTTGCTATTCTGAAATGAGAACTCAAAAGATTCTTTGGATGCATTATTCATTGCCAATTTGACACTTGAGAGAGAAAAGAAGTTTCAAAAAATTAAAAACCTGTTCTTCCCCTTGGCTTGGTGTTTCAGTTTCATACAGAGTTCAGTTCATTTTAGGTTTTCCATTTTGATGGTTTGTGTAGCTAAATTTCATGAACCTACTAGATAGCAATATGGTCTGCACCTCTCAGTTAGTGTATGGCACAGCTGTTAGGAGACAGCAATCTCCCAGCCTATCTGGGTTAAAACTTCCTGCATCATTCTAGAAGCCCCAGCCAAACATCACAACACCACAGTGAGTTGTACTGTAGAAAAGAGTTGTCTGAGGCAGCTGGTTCATGAATATAGAACTTGCTGTCTACAGTGGCCAAAAAACTTATCCATTTCTTCACAGCATCCATTTCTCTTAAATTAAATTTTCTCAGAACCTGGAAGGAGGCCAATGTATTGTAGGAACTGTAAGGAGAAAGGAACTCAACAAAAATTGGAAGGAATTTGGGTCTGAGTGTACGGCAACAACAAAGGTAGTTTCTTCTATGGGTACTGGGGAGAGAACAGGTGTAGGTAAATTGTTATTTTACTTACCTAAGGCCCAAAGTATGTACAACACCCAAACATGGGAAACATTAAGTCAGAAGGCTCTTTAAATGTGCTGTTGGGTGTGTGTGATCAGGTTGTGCCAGGATCAGCTGCCAGAAGGAGCACAAGTCAGTTTTCCCCTCTCAAGTCTCCACAAGGTTGAAGCCAGAGGATTGGGGTTAGTTGGTGAAGAATCAGGCCCTGTAGAACTGCTTTCTACAGCAGAAACAGCCAAGCAAGGTCTTCTGTACTGCACATCTTCACATGTATGACAGGCAGGTCCTTTCTAGCACACCTCAGAGGCTTGTATTATAATTGCTTCTGAGACAAACCTTGGAGGAGACCCTGTTCAAGAGCTCTTCCTCATTCGCCTCTGCCTGAGAAAGCTTTTATCTCCTGGGTGAGTTTTTGGCTCTCCCTTCTTCCCCTGCCATTGTCTCTTCAGTCCAGTAGTAGTCTCCAAGGGTGGGACATATCCAATACACTCTAGCTGGCATCTTGTTAGTCATATGTACATATGTAAGTTTTGCTTATGCCTGCACATAACCTCTTTCCATATGGTATGGAGGTTAGTATTCCTTCCTTCCCTCCCCAGTGCCTGAATTCCCCCCCCCAAATTTACTGCATAATCTCTGAAGCCCCCTTGAATTGCCATTCCATGCCTCATCAGGGATAGAATTGCAGCATGGAGGAGAAAAGAATGAGGCATTTAAAGTTTCAAAGTTGCTATATCTTTACTCCAAATGTATTCTTGTTTACAGCATTTCCTCAGTGGGCTGTAAAAAAAAAAAAAAAAGCCATGAGGATAATATATATTTAAAACCCCAAAGCAGGAAAAGCTGCTAGGGTGGGGCTATTTTCAGAGACTGATGATAAGGGACTGATGTTGGAGTTGTCCTCCTCATTTGTGTGTGTGTGTGTGTGTGTGTGTGTGTGTGTGTGTGTGTTAAAAAAAGTCTTGGTTTTGTGCAAAAATAAAAATTTTGAGAGAAAATTGTATTTTCTGCTAGCTACAGTTTTCTGCTCCCTCAAAAATGTTTTAGTACACTTTGTTCTTTTAAAAAGGTCATCAAATGCAAAATAATTCAAAGTCTATTGTGCAAAAAATTCACATATTACTGCTTTAAACAGAAAACAGAATTTCTGCACAGAAAACAGTTGTTTCTGCACAGGAAATAATGTTTCCAAGGAAATCAACTGCATATGAATTTTGTGCATTATAAGTCCCCAATTACTGCCTTTTTCTATGCAAGAAAGATTTTTTCTGTGCAGAATATAATATTTCTATATAGAAATATTTGCTTTTGCCCAGAAAATACTGTTTCTTGTGCAAAATAAGCTGCTTCTCATGCAAAAAAATGCTGTTCTCTATGCAAAGAAAACACATTCAAACTTTGTGCAGAATTAGTCCCTACTTACAACTTTTTCTATCAAGGAAACATTTTTTTCTGCACAGAATCTAATATGTCTGTTTAGATTTTTCCCTTTGCATAGACAATGTTTTTCCTGTGCAGAAAAAGCTGTGGTTTTTTTATGCAAAGAAAATATGCAAATTTTGTGGAGAAGGAGTCTCGAACTTCAAAAATTCTTGTCAGTCCAGAATTCTTCTCATCAGGTTTTCTTAATATTAGGAAAATGTTAGGAAAACATGGTTTTTCAAATGTGGATTCGAAGGTTTTCATGGCCGGCATCCATAGATTTTTGTGGCAAAATGAGGACTCAGCAAATGCAAATAGAAATCACCCAGGATCAGGGGTTTTCCCAGCAGATAATGATCACCAATTAGCAGACACTAATCCTCCTTTGTTTATCTTCCCACCAACAACAGAACAATACACAGATTAACATGGAATTCATTCCTGCCTACCCAGGGTCTCTCTCTCTCTCTCTCTCTCTCACACACACACACACACACATATCCAGCTATGCCAACATTCCCTGAAGATGCCAGCCACAGATGCTGGTGAAATGTCAGGAATAAACTCCTCTAGAACATGGCCACATAACCTGGAAAACCCACAAAAAATGATTGTTTCAAATATTTTCAAATGTCCTTCCCCACCAGTGGGCCACCAATCTGCTCTAGATCTTAGTGAGTGCTTTAAGGGAGCTATTAACAGTGCTATCCCTGATATAGCTTCAGCAACTTGAACAGGTTTTAAAAACTTTTTATTAAAACCCAGGGTGGATTTAGAACCTCACTGACATGGGAGGCATTACCTGCCATTGCTGCTCTGTGTTTGCTTTGCATAGAGAACAGCATTTTTAAGCTCTTTCAGAGACAACCTTCTTTTGGTTCTGCTGCTGTTGGTGACACATATTGTGAGTGCATAAAACAGAGCTTTCTTAGTTTTAATTGCATATATTTTCACTTTAATTGCATTTATTTTAATTTGAACTATATTACTCTTAACTGCTTTGTATGCCTTTCCCCCCAAAAAGGTGGGATATGAAAATAAATATATAAAACAAAATAAGTCATGTTTCACGGCTTTTTAGTAGCACTTTCCAGATATTATTTGTATTTCTTTGCCTTGGAGAAAAAAAATACTATAAAACATTTAGGCTTCATGTATGTTAATAGGAAGCACATCACATCATCACAGTCATGAATATTCAGACTGCTTTCTCTACTGCAATCTTGAGCCAAATGGGAATACAGCATTATTTTGTTCTTAATTTCAGGTGAGAGGATAACATCAGGGATAGAAGCTGGGAGCCAAAAATGATCACATAGAAGATTCATGGGATCTTCCTTTTAAAAAGAAAATGAAAGGAGGGATGACTGGGAATGTCATTTCACATTACAGTTGATAAAATATTACCAACATATTTTGCTGCAACAGACATGCTAGTCTTCAGGTTGTCCAGTAAATTATGGGACAATGCCTGTCAGCAACACGTGTAGAAGTTCCCTCTTTTACATAATCCTTAAAGGACAGGTAGGCAGACTGCCACCTTTTATGTCCTCTGAAGTCCCCCAGCAATCCTCCCAAACCATCCATTTTAAATAAATGTTATAATTTTCAGTCAATTTTGCCCCCAGACCACACAGAAAGTTCTCAGACATGTGAAACATGAAAATGCTTCCCCACCAAAACACCCAGGAATCCCTGATGCCTCCATTTCTCCTTACAGTCCCTCTCAAAATGGTGACAGGAAATAATGTAACATCACTTCGTTTCACCATTAAGAGAGGGCATGCAGGGAGAAATGGAAGTACTTGGGCTTGCTTTAGGGAATGTAGCCTGAAGAGGACTACAATTTTGCCCTCTCCCCTGCCCCCGCGATAGCCCTCACTACATTAAAAGGCCAAGAGTTCTCTTCCATATTTTCATATCTATTTCTTCTCTTTCTAATTCTAACCTTTCCACATCTGGTACACTTAACATACCTTTTATCATGTATCTCAACTGATTAGCCTCATAATATCCTCTTATATTGGGAAGGCCTAACCCTCCCTTTCGTTGAAATTTATACTAAAATTGTTTGTTTAATCTTGTTCCTTTCCCTCCATTACAATATACATTCAATAATTGTTGCCATTTTCAGTTTCTGATACTTTTAATGGTATCATTCTAAATAAAAAAAAAAATGGCAATATTTTCATCTTAACTACAGAGCATTCCCATTTAAACCACCAATCTCCCCCATGTGATAAAGTCCACAGTCACGTATGTGTTGGCAATAGCTGTACTTGCTGAATTCAGAATGTTTGGGGAGGGGGTAATTTCAATTTCTTTTTGAAGAATTTACAAAAATTCACAGGTCACATATTTAGGACCATTATGCCCTCTGCGCTTTCTGTGGGGAGGGAAGTAGTGAATCAAAGTCCTGTCTCTATGGTTTACCAAAGAGGCACAACTAAGTATTCCATTCCCACGGATGTTTCTTGGTCCTAAACCCTTGAAGTCCAGCCTTCATTCAGTCATAAGGTGAGGACAGCAAAGAGGCCCTCCAAGCTTTTACCCTGTAGGACTAGTAGTCTTTTGGTTGTCCGAGGATCAGCTGCCAGGAGAAGAATAGGTCAGCAAAGAATCAGATTCTCCCCCATTTTCAAGTCTCCACATGGTCAAGGGTGAATTGTTAAACAGTCAGGCCCCTAAGAACCACTCTCTACAGCTAAAGTGGCTGAACATGGACCTCTGGATGACAAAATCTTTACAGATATGACAGGTATATCCCTACTAGCACAGAGCACAGGGTTCCTCACTCTTTTGAGTGAAGGAATGAGGTAAATGTGAGCTCAAGAGACTCAGACAAACCCTGGGGAAGAGCCTGCTGAAGAGTTCTTCCTCCTTCTCATCTTTAAGGTCTTTAAGCAGAGGCTGGATGGCCATCTGTTGGGGATGCTTTGATTGTGAATTCCTGCATGGCAGAGGGTTGGACTGGATAGCCCTTGTGGTCTCTTCCAACTCTATGATTCAGTTATCTCCCTGAGAAAGCCTCTACCTCCTGGGTGAGGCTTTGGCTCTCCCTTAATTCTCTGCCCCTAACTGTTCCAGTATAGTCTTCCAAGTGTGGGTCAGTCCAGGATGCTTTGGATGGCATCCTGACAACAACATAGATTCATTTGCTTAGGCCTGCATGCTATTGAGTACTGCATTCCCTTTCTCTCTCTGCAGTGCACAGATCCCTTCCCTTAATTTACCATGCAGTCTTCAAAGCTTCCCTGGATGGCCATTCCATGCCTCATGGGGAGCAGATAGCATCAGAGAAGCATCTGGCTAAGTTCCCATAGGCAGCCATGAAATCCAGTCTGCCTTGCTTATCAGAAGACTTGCCATCTACAGATTTAACCATCTGCAGATGGTAAGCCCCATTTTTCTTAATGATGGCATATATACACAACTGTGCTACCATTAAGAAAAATGGGACTCGTGTATGCACAGATCTTGATATTGTTGTGTGTGTTTGTGTCTAGATCCCCCACAGATATGGAAGTCCAACTGTAATTACAATAGCATTGAAACTTCCAAGGAATCCAAGTATATCTCACCAGTGACATAAAGATTTTGTGTCAGCTTCTCTGATCCTTCCTGGTCCCTATGAGCAGGGGCTTCAGAGGCTTATGGTAAGTCCAGGGTGGCAGTATATGGCCTATCCGCATGTACATTTTTTTTGTCCAGAGGAGGTAGTAGTGTGGCCTTTGTTGATCACCTTGGACAAAGGGAGTGTGTCCAGTTGGTTCTGCTGAACATCTCAGCTTTCATTGCCTTGGGCAGGAGGAGTGTGTCTCATTTGGTCTGCTGGACCTCTCAGTGATTTTCAGTGCCATTGACCATGGTATCCTTCTGGAATGCATTGCTGGGATGGAGTTAGAGGCACTGTTTTACAGTGGCTGCATTCCTTTCTGGTGGGATGAACTCAGAAAGTAATAAAATCTATTTTTATATTAACATTTAGTATATTTATTAATTGTATTGTTATTTAAAATTGTGAGCCACTTTGAGTCCCAAATTGGGGGGGGGTGGTTTGGGGGAAGCAAGATACGAAGGAGGAGGAGGAGTTATTCAGATGGTGAAAATAATTCCGGTAGAATGTGGGTTAAATCTTTGTTGTTCACATGCATTTTGAATGCATCTATTAAGTTTGGGGAGGGGCTGCCAAAAAATCCATTTAACCCTGAGTTGTTCCTAAAAGATTCACATTCTTGGCTGTTTGAATAATCAGGGCAAATAGACTCAGGATAAACTCTGACAAAACTTAGCATGCCTTGAACTTGTTTCAAATACATCCGCATCATCAACTTCATCTTTAGTCACATTGCTGGCATGTGTGAGCAACAGAACCTGCAGAGATGTTCTGATTTAAAAAATAGTGTGAACAACAAAAACCGGAATGTGTTAGTAAGATTATTTGGATAGTTGCACTAAAAAAAGAAGTGTGATTTGGGCTGAAGAAGAAGAGGAAGAGGAGGAAATGGAAGTGATCGGTGACACAAGGAACTGCTATGCTAAACTAAGCCATACAAGACTGCACCCTTTGACTACTTCCTCTGCTCCTGACCGGGCTACAGCCTCAGCCTCTTATACCTATATTGTCCCACCTATCTGGCTGTTGAGTCTCCAGCATCTCCCTGTAGCCAGGTACGTAGTTGATCACCTCGACAGCTCCTTGCATTCTCCTCATGACTGGTCAGTGCACCACCTGGTAGCCTTCTGAGTTTGGCAGTAGAAGCAGGAGAGGAGACTGATAAGGCAGTGATCCCCAATTCCCCTCACATGGGCAAAAAGAATATCTGCTTTCAAGCTACTTAGAAGTCTGAAGTGTGAGAAAGGCAGGGGATCTAATCATGGCTGTTATGCATTACATCTTTTTTGGCCTTGACAATTTCACTTCAGGTGGAAGGCAACTATTTACAAAACCAGCCTCTAAAATAGTGTAACTATTGCAAATGTTTTCACTTGTAGATTTCTGATTGTAGGATAATAGTTTATTGGATTCCTATTCTTATGGTGCTCAAAGAGTCAGGCAGGCCTTTCTACAGATACTTAGAGAGTTAACCCAGCATCATAACCATGTATTTATTTTATTTTATTTTTATTTGTTTGGTATGATTGCCTTGTTGTTCCTTGTACTTAAGAAGCCAAGATTCAAGATCAAGTGTATTCTTATACAGCATCTTCACAAATGCGGCTTTCAAGACAATTAAAATCAGAAAACAAGCTTGCTCCATCCTCAGTATGACACTCCTTCAAATACTTAAACAGGGTGATTATATCAACTCTTAATAGTATCTTCTCCAGGCTAAACATATCCAGCTCCCTAGTTTCCAGACCCTTTTCCATTTTGGTCTCCTTCCTTTGGACATGCTCCAGCTTGTCAACATCCTTTTTGAACTTTGGTGCCCAGAACTGGACAGAGTATTCCAGGTGAGGCTTGACATGAGGCCTGACCAAAGAAAAATAGAGTGGCACTATTATCTCCCTTGATCTAGACATTATACTTCTATTGATCTAGCCTAGAATTGCACTGGCATTTTTAGCTGCTGCAGCATACTGTTGACTCAATAGTGTTTACTAGGATTCCTAGATCCCTTTCACGTATAGTCTCGTTAAACCAGGTGTTCCCCATCCTATGTCTATGCATTTCATTTTTTCTTCCTAAGTGCAGTACCTTACATTTCTCCATGCTGAAAATCATATTGGCAGGTTACAGACCGCCGAAAAGCGGCGGCCTGCACCCGCCCATTTCCCCGCTGCATCGGGGCCTCAGCTGCCAGAGTGGCAGCCTCCGAGGCCCCGATCCGCCGCTTTGCAGGCTGCGGGGAAGTTGCAAAAGGCCTCTTCACCGCAGCCTGGAAAGGGGTGTCCTTGGGGCTTCAAGCCCCAAGGACACCCTGCAGCAGCAGGGAGGAGAAGAAAGGGGCCGCTTGGCCCCTTTCTCCTCTGCATCTCTGGGCGCAGCCATCTGAAGGCTGCGCCCAGCGATGCAAAGCCAGGAAGGAGCTCTGAAATGGAGCTCCTTCCAGGGTCACGGAATGGGCACCATAGGCACCCTGGCACGGCCCCAATACGTCACAACCGCGCCGCCTCATTTGGAGGCGGTCGTGACATAGTGATGGTGGTGGCTGTGTGGAACGGCCACCGCCATTTTCTACATGCAGAGCGCATACTAGGGTTAGGGGGGTGCGGAAGCACCGCCCCTTCCTAACCCTAGTACGCACTCATCGCGAACTTTAAGGCCCGTTTGTAACAGGCCACTGTTAGTTTTGGCCCAGCTTTTTATCTATTCATGTCATTTTGAATTTTGATCTTCTCCTCTGGGGTATTAGCTACTCCACCTACTTTGACCATGGTATCCTTCTGGAACGCCTGAGAGAGTTAGGTATTGGGGGCACTGTGCTTCAGTGGTTCCTGTCCTACCTCTCGGGAAGGTTCCAGATGGTGAGGCTGGGGGACAGCTGCTCTCGCAAAAGAGAGTTGACATCTGGTGTTCCCCAAGGCGCCAATCTGTTCCCCGTGCTATTTAACATTTACATGAAGCCACTGGGACAGATCATCCGGAGATATGGAGCGTGGTGTTATCAGTATGCTGATGACACCCAGATCTATCTCTCCATGTCTCCGACTGATACAGTGACTAAGGATAGCGTCTCTCCTTTGAATGCCTGCCTGGAGTCAGTAATGGGATGGATGAGGGAAAACAAACTCATGCTGAATCCGGAGAAAACAGAGGTACTTGTGATAGGTACCCTAGGCCCAGGCAGGGAAATTTGTCATCCAGTCCTGGACGGGGTCACACTTCCCCTAAAGGACAAAGTCCGCAGTTTGAGAGTACTCCTGGATTCATCCCTACAGTTATCATCTCAAGTGGATGTGATGGCCAGGAGTGCTTGGTACCAGCTTTGACTGATACGCCAACTGCGTCCCTGTCTGGACCGAAAGGACCTTGAAACTGTAATACATGCACTGGTAACCTCTCGTTTGGACTTCTGTAATGTGCTCTACATGGGGCTACCTTTGTACCAAGTTCAGAAGCTTCATCTAGTTCAAAATGCTGCAGCCAGATTGGTCGCTGGAACCTCCAGATCAGACCATATAACACCAGCACTAAGATCTTTACACTGGCTGCCTATTAGCTTCCGGGCTCAATACAAAGTGTTGGTTATTACCTATAAAGCCCTATATGTCTTGGGCCCGAGTTACTTGAGGGAATGCCTCTCTCCATATAGTCCGCCCCGCACTCTCAGAACATCAGGAAAAAAATTATTAGTACACCCTAAGGTGAGATTAGTAGCAACCCACCAGTACATTTTCATCAGCTGCACCAATGTACTGGAATAAACTTCCAGAAGAACTTCGGATGACCTCCACATTGGACGCCTTCAAAAAGGCTTTAAAGACCCACCTCTTCCGATTAGCATTCCCTTCGGACTCCTTATAGAGACTGTCTCCCCTGACATAAATGGTTAATTACAATTGATAGGTTCCATATTTGTTTTATTGATGTTCAGTTTTTACTGGTTTTTATTGATAGATATACTGAGATGTTGTTTTTATGATGTGAAAGTTTTTAAATGATTCTGTGAACCGCTTTGATCATCTCGGAAGAGCGGTATATAAATAAAGCATATTATTATTATTATTATTATTATTACTTTGGTGTCATCTGCAAATTTGATAAGCATGCCCTGTATTCTTTCATCCAAGTCACTGATAAAGATGTTCAATAGAACTGGGCCCAAGACAGAACCCTGTGGTACCCCATTAGTCACTTCTCTCCAAGATGAAGAGGAGCCATTGCTGAGCACCCTTTGAATTTGGCCGGTCGACCAATTACAAATCCACCTAACAGTTATATTGCTTAGCCCACATTTTACTAGCTTGTTTGCAAGAATATAATGGAGGACCTGTCAAAGATCTTACTGAAATAAAATATGAACCCTAAATTCTAGCAAGTGAGGTGGAAGCTCAAATAAGGGAAATGGGCAAGAAAAAAAAAAATCACCAGAAACAGATGATATTCCAGTTGAACTGCTACAGTCCACAGAGACAGAATGATCCCAAGTATTAAAATATGCCAAAAATGTGTCAAATAAAATTGTGTCCATCAGATTGGAAATGTCCAATATATATTCCCATCCACACACACACAAAGATTATACAAACAACTGCAGAAACTATAGGGCCATAGCATTAATTTCACATGCAAGCAAAATTATGCTTAAATTTCTGCAACATAGATTTCAGTCATATATAACGAGAGAAATTCCAGAAGTGAAAGCAGGATTTAGGAAAGGAAGAAGCACTAGGGACCACATTGCAAAGATATGACAGCTAATGGAGCACACCAAAATATTCCAAAAGAAAATCAGCATGTGCTTTATAGACTATAGGAAAGTCTTTGGAGATTATTACATCCTTTTCCCAATGATACATGTGCATTTAACTTCAAAGATGAATCTTAGCGTATTCTCCTGTTGGCAGCCCGCATGCAACCCATTTCTTGAAAAATCATGGGATAAGCCCAGGTTGCATATGGGTAGCATACAGGCTGCCATCAGGAGAATGCAGTAAGACCCATCTTTGAAGTTAAATGCATGTGTATCCTGTAGGAAAAATGATGGGATAAAGCACGTGTGATAATCTCCTTTGACTTCATCAATCACAAAATGCTATGAAACACTATTAAAGATATGGGAGTGTCACCACATTTAATAGTCCTGATAAGAAATCTGTACTTGGACAAGAGGCAACTGTTAAAAACAGAATATGGAGAAGCAGAATGGTTCCCAGTTGGCAAAGGGGTCAGGCAAGGCTGGATTTTATCATCCTACTTGTACTACCTGTACGCAGAAAATGACATACTAAGAACAGGTTTAGACTTAGGAGCAGAAGTGAAGATAGGAGGAAGGAATAGCAACAATCTTAAGTATGCGGACGACACCACACAAGTAGCGGAAAATATAGTCTTAGAACAATTATTAAGGAATGTTAAAGATGAAAGTGCAAAGTACTATTAAATATAAAAAACCCAAAAATAATGACTACAGAGGATCTACATAAATTCAACCTAGACAATGAAGAAACCAAAATATGTAAAGATTTCCCATACCTTAAATCAAACATTCATTAGAATTGAGACTGCAGTCAAGAATACAGAAGAAGACTAGAAATGGGAAGGGGAGCAATGAAAGAAATAGGTAAAAGATATACAACTGAAATTAGAGCAATGAAATTAGAATGATCCAATCCATTGTATTTTTCATCACCATGTATAGATGTGAGAACTGGACAGTGAAGAAAGAGGATTAAAAATGTTGTGCGGAGAAGAGTACTGAGAATATTGTGGACAGTCAAAAAGACAAATGAGTCCTTGAACAGATCAGGCCTGAACTCTCCCTGGAAGCCAAGATGACAAAACTATGGTTGTCATTATTTGGCCACATCATGAGAAGGCATGACTCATTAGAAAAGACAATAATGCTGTCAGGGATGATGGGAGTTGTAGCTCTTCACCTCTGGCTCTAACTCACCACCTTCTTATGCAGCGGTGCTGACCAGCTTTGGTCAGTGGTTAATGCTTTTCTCCAAAGCAGCAGAGTTTCAGAGAATAGGCTGAAGACCCTGACAAACTCTCCAAGCCTTCTCACTCTTCTTCCTGAGATGTCTCCAAATAGGGATGTAAAGAATATTCTCCAAAATTCGAAAATTAGGAGAAATATGCCTAATTCAACAATTTCGATAACATTTTAGAGAGAAGAAATTCTGAGCAGTTCTCTATCAATGAGTAAGAATTTTGATTGTTAGTCATTTCGAAATGAAAGGGAGAGACAAAACTTTCAGCTGACTCTCGGATGGCCAGCATTTGCATATTTTGTGTAAGAAAAGCTACCATTCATCCTGGAGGCTATTTCTTTTGTTAGGGTGATTCTCACTCCAACTTTGCTCATTCACAGCTTTGGTTTGAAAAACAAAAGAGAACAAAAGGTGAGGCCTTCTACCCTTTATGCCATGCTCTGACATTCAAATTCTTACAGAAGACAAGAAATTCAAGTCTCAAAACTTACCAGGCCAGGAAAGGTCTTGTAAGCTGCTCTGATAGCCTTTTGGCTGAAGAGCTGGGCATAAATTATTATTATTATTTCACTTGCTCTCAGCTTCAACTCCAACTCTGCACCTCTCCCATGGTGATATA
>NC_056523.1:281506742-281506866 GCF_019175285.1 Sceloporus undulatus
ATAATAATAATAATAATAATAATAATAATAATAATAATAATAATAATAATTGGCAAGGAGAGTGCAGAATATCCATGAGTGAGAGAGTGTGACTTACCCATTGTCACCCTGTGGATTTACATGG
>NC_056523.1:281506876-281552775 GCF_019175285.1 Sceloporus undulatus
CTGAGCTGGGATCAGGACTCTAGCCTCCCAGTTCACCCTAGAAATTCTCTGGCTGACCTTGGGCAAGTCACTTGCTCTCAGCTTCAACTCCAACTCTGCGCCTCTCCCATGGTGATATAATAATAATAATAATAATAGGCAAGGAGAGTGCAGAATATCCATGAGTGAGAAAGTGTGACTTACCCAATGTCACCCTGTGGGTTTACATGGCTGAGCTGGGATCAGGACTCTAGCCTCCCAGTTCACCCTAGAAATTCACTGGCTGACCTTGGGCAAGTCACATCCTCTCAGCTTCAACTCCAACTCCTAAGTATTCCTTTATGGTAGGTTTTATTCAAGGCAGAATTCTTGCCATCACACCCTACTCTGCTCCTAATTGAGGATTCCTGCTTGGCAGAAGAGCATTGCCACTTGGCACCCGACCCCTCCCCTTCTCATCTGTGAGGGTCACACTATCTCAGCTTCAGGGGCATCCCATGGCAAAACTCCTCTTTATGCCAAGAAAACCCTCAGTTTGTCCTGTCTTCTAGTGTCATCCTGATGTTGAACAGGGGTCAGACTACATGCCCTCTAGTATGCCATGTATTCCTATGTATTACTTCATAGCAGAAGGGGGTTGGACTGGATGGTCCTTGAGTCCCCTCAACTCTAGCATTTCTTGTTGAGGCTTCACAGTTTATTTTTTGAGACTGGGCTTCCCTCCCCCCCAAACTCTGGAACGACCTGCCGGATGAGATCCGTCAGATAACATCATTAGACAGCTTTAAAAAAGCGGTCAAGACGGATCTCTTCCGGCAGGCCTTTCCAGATTAACCATCCCGGCCCAGGTTCCTGATTCCCTCATTCCTCCCGTGGCCCCATCTTAGTGATGGTCGAGGATCAACAGAGGGATATCAGGGTTTTCAGTTTTTAATTGTTGTTTTTATGCATTGACATTGTGTTCTTAATATGTTATACTGTTTAATATTGTCTTAAGGGGGGGAGGGATAAAGTGTTTTTAATTGTCATATTTTATATTTTACTGTTGTTAACCGCCCGGATTGGTTTGCCAGAGGGCGGTATACAAATAAATATTATTATTATTATTATTATTATTATTATTATTATTATTATTATTTTGTGTGTGTGCCTTCAGGGTTTTTAAGCATAGGAATGTTGTTTAAACCTCTGCCAAACTTCCTTTTGATATGGTAATTGAGTTTGAAATGCAAAGTAATTAGTGTAATTATTCGCCTTGTCTTTTATTGTCATTCAGAGAAATCTGTGAAAAATATTACGCTGGCTGCTGAAAGGGAGAGAAGAAATCACCCTTTGGAAGGGGGATTTCTGGAACGAATATTTTTAAAAAGTTCTCCCCAAGCTCTCAATTAACGAGGAGAAAAACATGGGTTTCTCCAATCACTATCTCCAAACTACTCCAGGATTCTGCTGGCTCTTGTATCTTCACTCAAGACACCAGACAACTCAGTAGTCTTATATATAAAATATCTACTTTATTCTACTATATACAAATACTAATGCCCTCTACAATCTCCAAACTACTCCAACTATCCACAACTACCCACACAATACATTGGCAAACATAGCAATTATTATAGCCATTGTTAATCACCACTCACTTAGTCAGTTTCCACCCAGTGGGTGTGTACATTCATTTTGATTGGTTCACATAGTTCAACCCATACTTAAGAATTTCATCATTTCACCTTATACACTTAATGAATCTCAGGTGTTTCCAATTGTACATTCTACAATTCTGTCCTTGACATTCAAGACTTCTAAATTACATTAGCTTTTTCACCTGTGTGACTTCTTAATTGCTCTTGCTTAGTCATTGTGACTTTCACATACATATTTTATTTCTACTACTGTATGTCCCATGTTGCATTTTCCTTAACAATGCTAGAAAGGTAGAAGGTACTAGAAAGAGAGGAAGACCACATACCCAGATGGCTAGACTCAATGAGGGAGGTCATGGGCCTGAATCTACAAGATCTAAGGAGAGAAATGGAGGATAGAGGGACTTGAAGGCTTCTCATCCACAGGGTCACCATAAATTGAGGTAGACTCAAAGGCAGTTAACAACATGAACAAGCACAACAAAGTTAAGTTTTTGGTTGTTGTTTTTAATTTGAATCTAAGTCTGAATCTCAATTTGAATTCAATTAAATTGAATTGAAACATGCTTAATATTGGCCTGACTTTATTAATTTTTTATGTTGGTAAAGCTGTGTGTGTGAAAATATCTGTCAGTACTCTCCTTCACAGCCTCAGATCTGAACGTTTATGTAGCTAGTAGTTAAACCGGAGAAATTAATAATTCAGCCATCTGACATACTCTTTGGCAATATGTTTAGCGAACAAACAGCTATAGTGGGTCACATTAATATCAAACATTTGTTTGACTTTTTGCCTCTACATTTCAGTGAAATTGTTTCATCTGCTTTTTCTTGCCAAATTATACACTTTAGATTTAAGATGATGTTGGTTTCTTTGGGAAGGAAACATTAAACTGGCTACAGTTATAAAACAACATTTGAAAAAAACCACACTCATAATGTAAACCAACCAAAATATTATTTATTTTTTGTCTATTAGGTCTTCCAACATAGAACTATGCACTGTAAAATTACATCAGTATTACATAATTATTATTGCAAAATTACATCACACTAGACATAGTCCAACCAAAGTTCACAACTTTTAAGGCTGCAATACTAAAATCACTTACTAAGGGTTATGTTCCATTGAATCAGTGGAACTTATCTCTAAGTAAATATCTACCTCATAAAATATGAGTTAGCCATTTCATTCCCACTGTGGAAACATTCCTTAAAAATCTAGCACTTCAATTCCTTGCAAAACTATGTACTGAGGTCCACTGTAATGCATAAAATGGTGTTAAAGGCCAGCTTGATAAAGGCTGCATAAACCAGTACAACTTTACTACATAAGAAATGTTTTCATATGGGATTTATTTTTTGGCTGATTCATATATAATGCTAAATTATACGTTACTACTATATGCATGGTTCTGGATCAAGCTCTGGCTTGTGTGCTCATCAGAAGTGCCTTGCACACTGAGTAGGAGGAGGGCACCTCATTCCATAATGGTGTGTTATGTGTCCACCCTGCTGGGTCCATGAGGCACCCAGGGAATTCCCTCTATTTCTCATTCCCTTCTTGGTTCTTAGAAGAAGGATTTCTGTAGTATAACATATACCATGAGTCTTGGCTTGTTCTTATGTATGGACCACATATTGTGTTTTAAAATAAACTCTCTTTAAAACTCATCCCCTTCCCCCTGTGGGGATGGGACATTTTTGCTTGTCCATTGGAAGGAAGCCCAATGTGTGGGAAAGCTCATGCATTTGTATACAAGGCACCACATGTGGAGAATGTAACATGGAGCCTGTAAGGTTTATAAGCCAGCTCCATCTCAGCTCTCCATTCTTTGTCAGTTCCTCAGCCCAGCCTCCCATTCTTCAGAGAGTGGAGGCATTTGCTGGTTGCCTTTGGCGTTGGGTAGGAATTTTCTTCTCCATTTCCAAGGGATATGTGGCCTACCCTGCACTGTTTCTGATGGTGAGCAACCCTAGGTACCTCTCTGGTGAAGGGCATGTCTCCTGTCCTGGACTACAGCCAGCACAAGTCCAAACAAACACTGATAAGGATTGTTTAACAAGAAAGGAGCTAAAAGGCAGGCTACAGACCTTTCGGTTAGTCCACAAGAAGCACACCTGTAACAAAGCCAAGGTCAGGATTCCAGAGTCCACAGAAGTCAGTTTGGTCCAAGGTCAGGGCAGCCAGAAGGTAACAAGAGTCCAGTCCATTCTGAAGTCAAGTGTTCAAGGCAAACAAGGGTTCCAGGGAGCAAGGAGCCAGTGCTGACAGTAATCACCCAGAAGGATACTGCAATAAACTCTGGCACCGAGTTGGCATCCCCCAGGTGGTTAAGTAGGAGACTCTCTTCTTGGTGCCAGCTGAGGCTTGTTTGCCAATTGTCTCTCAGCAATTCTCCTGGACCGATGCACGCAAGCACTCTCGGCCCTGCATTGCTTAAAGGAAGGCACCTCCAGGCTTGGGTCTTCCCCAGAGTCACCACTAGGCTGCTGAGTCTCAGAAGGAATCCCTCCAGTGCTAGGACCTGGCTGAGCTTCCTCCTCTGGGGCTGGGAGGACAGGGCTGGGATCTGGCAGAGCAGGATTAGGACCTGGTGGAGCCTCCAATTCCTCCTGCAATGGAGTAATCACATCCTCCTCCCCGTCCTCCGAGACCTGCTCTTGGCTGGCCATGACATCTCCAGACTTTTTCCTGTAGGTTGCAGGACCTCGGGGGTGGGAAATTAGATTATTTTGAGGCCAGCCCAGGGGACATTTTCCCTTTTTGTCCTGAATTGTGGGAGGTGGGGGGTCTCTAGAAAGAACTCTGTAAAAGGCTCAGTGGGTGCTGATTCAAAATATTAACTAATCTTCAGACCCTGGGTGCTTTGTTTAGCGTGGGTGAGAAGGAGGTCAGATTGGGACCCCTTGCCACAGCTTGAACTCACATTAGGCTTTTCCTCCCTATAGAGTGTTAACATTGAAAAGTTTAGGCACTTTAGATACTAAATTTTGTGTTCAAACTCATAAATTCTCAGTGGTAGGCAACAAAACAGCTTCAAAACTCAGGGACTCGAGTTGTGTTGTTCAGAAACATGTTAGATTTTTTAAAAAAGGCACAATAATCCTGAAGGAAGGTATTTTTTAGAACCGTTCCCCCTTCCATTGTTTTTCTGGTCAGTTTCTAAACAAGTCAGATTTAAACCATCTTTTATGTAGATGACTTTAGGAAGTTTGCTTGAAAGCAAGCTCTTTGGTTCATATGTTACAACAAACAAAAATTCTTGGAAAGTAGAGTTCAACACAGCAAAGTTCCTTCTCTCAGGCTGCCCCAAACAGAGGAGGAAAAACCTGAGGCTTTGCTGAGACTTGTTTCAGCTCATCCACAGTGTCTTAAACCATGGTTTTTCATTTCATGCAAACCAGTTCATTGTAGATACATACTGCTTTGGTTCTTATTTTCTTCGTATGAATAGTGTGGACACATGCACGTATGCACACATCATATATGATATTCCACATGTGTTTTACATTTATTCATAAGAATATAAGAAGAGACTTGCTGTAACAAACTAAATCAAGCAACTATTTGCATTTGGCATCCTATTTCCCATAGTGGCCAGTCATATAGCTGTCAGAAGCCCAAAAGCAAGCCATGAGAATAATAGGCTTCTGCTCCTGTTCTGTTCAACTGGTATTTATATATGCTTCCTTTGAATGTGGAGATGATGCATAGTCATCATGAATAATATCCATTGCTGGACTTATCTTTCATGAATTTTTTAAATCCTTTCTAAAAGCCACCTATATTGGGTACCTTTGGCCCAATTTAAATGCGCCTTTTTCGCTGCCCCTGTCACTTGCTAGGGGTTGGCCGTCCATACCAGCCTCATCCCTAGCACATGACAGGGGCATCAAAATGGTGGCGCCCTGTACATACGGGTGCCACCATTTTGATGCGACAGATGCGTAGCGTCCGCACATCACATGGTGCATATCACATGGTGCATGTCACATGACCATTTGCACACTTGGGCATCACAAGCGTGACGCAAAAAGAACCCACTTTTTGTGGGTTCTTTTTCTGCCGCTGGGAAGCCTCGCCATTTGGAGGCCGAGACTTCCCGGCAGGAATGGAGGTGGCGCCTTTATCAGTTTGTGACTATGAATTTTGTAGCTTAACCATGAGCTATGTGAAAGGTGTCCTATAACTTAAATTGATTGAATCTTTTAGGTTCTGCAGTTCTCATGAGAAAGAGATACAAATCTCTTTTTATTCATATTTTGTGTTTCTGCATGGAAATGCTTAAAGTGTACAGACAGATTTAACACTAACAGATTTGAAGAAAGCTAGAATCTGTGAATATGTTTTAACATAGCATTTTGGCAATGGGTGCCGTAGAATAAATAAATCTAACACCAATGCATTAAATTCACTTTAGACTATGAAAGCAGTGGTGCTGTTTTCTTTTCCAGAGTCTGTCTAGGAAGTGCTAAGTAAAACCCATTTCCCATGACAGAGGATGAAAATAAAACACTAGAGAAACAGTTGGCTATGAATCCACCCAATGAGCTTCTTCCAAACTAGTGTCCTCCTAATGCAATGAACTACAACTCCCATAATCCTCAGAAAGCACAGGCACAGAAGGAGTCTGGGGGAAAATGTGTGTTTCTGATTAGAATCATAGAATCATTGAATCATAGAGTTGAAATAGACCACAAGGTTTCCAAATGGTGTACATTTTGTTTTTCCTTGGATTTTCACAGATTGGAATTTTCTGGTATTCAAATTTCCACTTCCTTCTCTCCAGCTTCAGCTTGTAGGCTGCACTGATTCTGCTTCAAATGCAGCATTTCCTTTCCCTGCACTTTCTTGTTGCTAGTCTGGAAAGTTGATAGTCATGCAAGGACTTATCACTGTACTTTTAATATAAATTCATGCATATTTAGTTTTGTTTCTGTTCCCTTTTCTGAATGGGATTAGTCATAAGATGTCAGAAATCCAAAATCTTTCTGCTCTGTATTCTACATGCCTTTCGACCTTATTAATTCATTTTCAGAGTTCATGGCTAATCCTGGTAAGTTTATAACACACAAAAGTGGAATATGACCTCTAGATTCATGTGCCTTTGTGCATAGATGCATTTGATATGACATCAACTGTGTGTGTATACTTTCAAGTCACTGTTGACTTCAGAATTAACCAGTGGTGGTTGACAGATCCTATGCTAGTGACAAAAAGAATCCACAGAGTTAGAGAAGTTATTCTATTCTATTCACTGACCCAATCTGCAGACAGGTTCAGGGTATTGGATAGTCCCATAAAGTTCCAGCTAAAAGCTGGAACAGACTCACGGTCTTGATGATATGGAAGCCACCAGCTAACATTAACTAACTAGAAAATCCATTGTTCTAGATTTAATTTTCACATGTCTGCCAGAGCACAATTGGTTCAGATAACACATTTATGTCATTAGCTTCTTCTTGAAAGAAGAAAGGGGGTGGGGGGGGGAGAAAAACTATAATGAACATTATTCTCTTAAGTAGGTTTTATGATCATTCCCAGTTGCAGATCAGTAGAAATACCAAAAGGATTCTATTCATGTGGTGTGGTTAATTATAACAAATATGCAGGAATGAATTTGTTCTATACATGTCCCTGCTGGATATTTGCTTGTATCATGATAAATTAATATTTCTTGTAACCAGAGGGCCTTTTTCAACAGGACTCATGAGTATTCATTTGCTATATGAAAGGAAACACACACAAGCTATAAAGCCAATAGGAACTGAAAAGGGCACATTCTTTATATAGTTGGTCCCACTAAGCTATTATTGGTGAGAATGAGGGTGCAGAAGGAGGAGGTATAGATGGAGCACCTGCTTTAAAATATGTTACTAGCATCAAACAGATTTCTTTCTCCAAGACCCCAGGCTTAACAAGATTCTGCCATGTATTTCAGGAAAACACATAAGGATGCAATCCAATTGTTTGTCCCAAATAAAGCAGATCTCTTGAATCAGTAGAATTTGCTTAAGTTTCCATGGATTCAATAGGTCTAACAATACAGTTAAGTTCTTCTTTGTATATTGCAAAGATGATGGAAGTGTTGAGCCTATGCTACCACGTTTGATCTGATTATAGCAGAAGTATTTGGTGTGTAATGCTTAATGCTTTGATTTTATGATGAAATACCCTCCCTTGAAATTTCTTTTTTAGCCATGGAGAGGAAAAACATAAGGACCCATGTCATATATAATCTGGCTGTCAGGTGGAAAGGAGATGGGCACAAGGTGCAGAGCTTAGAAAAAACTTCTCTTCCCTTCTCTTCCACTTCTTACTCCTTCCTTCTCCATCACAGTTTCCAAAAGCACTGCCACTCCATCTTTCCTCTTCCAGTATCACAGATCCTAGAGTTTTAGCCTTCCTCTCACAACTGAAAAAGTTTAACCATTCCCTCACATAGCCATTGCAAGTATTTATGGGTTTATTTCAAGTGTGCCCTTTTAACCCATACTTCGGGGAAGAGCAGGACGGCCATGTGACTTGCAATAATAAATCATTACTTATTATGATTACAACGAAAAATCAAAATGTGACCCAAAGAGAAGCTGATAACTCTGCTTCTGCTCATGCATAAATTATATGCTAAAACAGGCAGAAGTAACATAACAAATATAGATTCAATTCATTTGCAAAAGGTATCCAGATGTTATCAGCAAAATATGACATGGCTTCTGTAGCAGCAATGTAAAAATATATTTGTTCCCAACCTTTCTTTAGAGAACTGTGCCAAAACTGCATATTTGCACCACACAGTATAATGAAGTGACTTGGAAAATAATTAATAATCTGGCAATGTATTTTCACTCAAATAAAACATATGATGTTTTTTTCAAACTGCAATCTGGGCCACCCGTAGAGCCCTCATGAAAGGAATTATTTTATTAATTATATGTCATGTTGCAGAAGCAAATATGAAAGATTCTGGAATGTATTGCCCCTTTTAAAAAAAACAGAGAATTAGGACATTAAAAAAAGAAAGAAACCTGCACACTGAAGTTCCATGTAAAAACTTTGCAAGTTTCCCCCACTGAATATTCAAAATGAAAGAGACATTTGGCCAAAGTCAATGAAAAGTAATATCTTACTTCTTCAGAATATCAGGAAACAAGAGAAGAAAGAAATTCTAAGATTGTGAACTTTTGCAAATTATAGATTTTATGCCACTATATTAAAATAATTTCAAATTCTAATGTTCACAGTATAAAGATCTGGATGATTTTCTTGCTAATGAATATATAAGTATAGGTTTGAAATTAAGTGAATTATTCATAGTTTTGCTTCCAGGAATTGGATGCTTGTTTCCATGAGCTTGGTACTTATGGCTGAACTAACTATCCATAGGGTTAACATGCAGGGGTAGTTGTGTTAGCCATTTAACAAATACAAACAAAAATCCATCAGTGATACCTTTATTGGCCAACCAAAATGCACAATTTACTTGATGCAGTCTCTCAGAGTTCCATCGGCTTCTTCATCAGACAAGATGTTACAATCCAAAAAGGAGAAGAAAACAAACAAACAAAAAATTGGACATGTTAGTCAGATGCCTGCATGTTGTTTCAGTCCTTAGTAAAGATGTTATGATGGGGAGGATATCTTTTGCAGGCTTCTCCTCCTTTTGGCCAGGCAGCAATAAGGAGATTTTCAAAGTCCTGGGTTGTTTCTGTTTAGCCAGTCCCATTACAAGAGCAGCTTCTATCAGAGGAATGGGGAAATACTGGCCTGTTACAGACAGGCCAAAATAAAGCTGCTTCGAGTCACTTTGGAGGTATGGTATTTCAATGATGCATGCGTCCTAAGAGTCCAAAAGCCACACCAAAGCCATGCACCAGTTCTAAGGACTGGAGTGCAGCTTTGGTGCGGCTTTTGGACTCTTAGGACACATGCATCATTGAAATACCATACCTCCAAAGTGACTCGAAGCAGCTTTATTTTGGCCTGTCTGTAACAGGCCACTGATTCTTCTCAAAATCCTAAATTCCTGCCTCCCATCAAAATTTGTTCTACTGAGACTATGTGGGGTTGATGGAGGTGATACGAAGGAGAAGAGGATGATAAAGTCTCCCTGTGTGAGCAGACATCCACTTGTGTGATATTGGATTTTTCTCATTGAATGTAGAGTCTGTGGAACAGATAAAAAAGTTTAGAAAAAGCATTCTAGTGTTTAATGATCTGCTTTTTTAATAAAAAACAGAAACAAAAGTGGCTTCTTGTTTGTTTTAATTTTTATATAACAGACTTTTAGGAAATCACTCAGATCTTTCATGCAATTAGGTGAAAATTGTTAGCAAGGAAATAATAAGTGCCAAGTGATCTGAAAGACTGTATTTCTCTGTATGAGCCTTCCTGGCCATAGAGATCTGCAGGAGAGGCCCTTCATCCAGTCCCATCACCTTCACAGGTGTGGCTTGTGTGGAAATAAGAGAGGTCCTTCTGGGTGGTTGCTCCTATACTTTGGAAATAGCTTTCGGGGATGGGGCTAGAATGGCCCTTTCCTTGTTATCCTTCCATCTGCAAGTTAATACTTTAAAAAAAAAACTTGGCAGACTTTTAAAACTTAAGGAAAAGGCTGTAAAAGAATGCTGTATTGTTTTAAATTGCGCTGGTTTAACTTTTTTCATTTATCCCTATTTTTTAAAAAAAAACATTTGCATTGTTTAATATGGTTAATAGTTTATTTCTGTTATAATGTTGATTTCTGTATGCTTTGAATTATGTCCTAATTGTTTTAATTTGTAAGCCACATTGAGTCCCATCATGGAGAAAGGGTGAGCTGTAAATAGAGGAGTAGATGATGATGGTGAAGGATGATAATGAATTTTATTCTTTGTCCACATGATTCATGACTGAGAAGCTTCCTTAGATCAAATAAGTGCTTTTGCCCAACAAGCTAAATATTGTTCACAATTACTGGTTGTGGTTTCTAAAGTTTCAACTGTGAATATTTCTGAGCTGCCTTGAGTTGCAAGATCCGTGGATGGCAAGTCTGTGGATATGGAAAGTGGACTATATGATTAACAGTCCCACTGATACAGTTGTATAGGATTGGATAGAGATTGAGGAAGAAGGCTAGCACAGTGAGAAGTGCCAGCTTCTAGTAATGGGGTGACCCTGTGTTTTAAGTGTTTGATTACCAGTATGTCAGTTGGCCCTATTGTATTAGGTAAACTTTTCACAATACCCTATGCAAGGATATCTTGGGATACCTCCTTCTGCAAGTGAAGAGAATGTAAAACCTTTGACACAACCAGAAGTTGCACACACATTGTGTTGCAATAGGATATTGGCCAAATAAACACTGAGTTGTCATCTCCTATGATCAGGTCTAATTATGGCCTGTTACAGACAGCCAAAATAAAGCTGCTTCGAGTCACAGTGGAGGTATGGTGTTTCAATGATGCATACGTCCTAAGAGTCCAGAAACCACACCAAAGCCACGCTCCAGTCCTTAGGGCTGGAGCGTGGCTTTGGTGTGACTTCTGGACTCTTAGGACGCATGCATCATTGAAACACCATACCTCCACTGTGACTCGAAGCAGCTTTATTTTGGCTGTATGTAACAGGCCAATATTATAATAGGTGCAAAACTTGGCCAACCTATTTCTTGGGTGGATGGGTGGGTGGGGGGATTGAATGGGCACAACACTGTTATCAGAGCTTCATAAAGAAAGAAAAAATCTTTAGGAACTTTAGAGTGATGAGGGGAAAATATAGTAAGGTATCAAAGACAAATATCCACATGCACATATACACTAAAACTGTGGTGACTAACCTATGGCATGTGTGCCCTCTCTGGCATGCAAAGACATTTTGGAGGGCAATGGAGAGATAGAATGGCAGGGGAATAGGAGGAACAAGCACACACCTGTTCCTTTTCCTGCCCTCCTGGACCTTTAGCTATCTCTGAGGAAGTCCCTCCCCTAGAAGTCTCCCCCCTCCAATAGGGCAGTAGTCTCAGACCCAGAAGTCCCCCCCCCCCAGAAATTCCACCCTGGCACTAGGTAACACCCGGTGCTGGAACACCTTTGAGTTTGGGTGCTCTGTCCTCTGTTCACCATCACTGCACAGAGGAAATATGTATGTTCTCACAATATTAACTGTTGTTTCTCTCATTTGCAAGTAATATCAAAGGACAAAACTTAGAAATGGGCAAGCCCTGGCATATACAAGTATACTGGAACAATGACACATAGCCATAAGCCCACATCCCATGCTACTATGAAAGGACATAAATGTGTTGCAGTAATTCAGCACAGTAAACATTTAGGCCTAAAGCAAATGTGACTCTAGAACCAGGGGGAAAAAGGACAAAGTAGGATGCTTTGTTTGGCTCCAGCCTGCAAGTGGGGTCTCATGCCATCCAGCATTTAACAGATGAAAACTGGGACAGAATGAGAGCCTGTTAATGCCCCCCTCATGCTGCTACTGCCTCCAGAGATGTAGAATGTATCACATTGCAGAGCAGCTTTTCTATGGCCTGTTCCAGACTGCCAAAATAAAGCTGCTTCGGGTCTCTTGACGGTCTGCTGCTAGCATGCATGTGTCCTAAGAATCCGGAAGCTGCACCAAAGCTGCGCTCCAGTGCTTAGGAACGGAGTGTGGCTTTGGCGCAACCTCTGGACCCATGCATCATTAAATAGCATACCTCCAAAGAGACCCGAAGCAGCTTTATTTTGGCAGTCTGGAAACAGGCCTATATAGAATCATAGAGCTGGAAGAGACCACAGATTCAGCATCTTCCTGAATGTGTCCTCAGAAAAGGCTCTGTGAGAGGAGAAAGGGGCAACTAAACAAATTTGTGTCATCACAACCCATTCCCCCAGTTATGCAATTCCCATTACCAAAAGCCATGTACTGAAGTCCCAGGCATTCAAAAGCCTACAGTCTTGTTTCATTTGATTTGCAGTTCAAAGCAACAGTAGGAGAGGGAAGGAAAGAAGAAGTCAGCAAGTAAAAGAAAGAGAGTCCTTGTTTTTCGGGCTACGTAGCGATGTTCTAGCAGAGTTTCTTTCTGACATTTCACCAGCATCTGTGGCTGGCATCTTCAGAGAAGATTTTCTCTGAAGATGCCAGCCACAGATGCTGGTGAAACATCAGAAAGAAATGCTGCTAGAACATCGCCACATAGCCCGAAAAACCCACAAAAAACTATGGATGCCGGCCATGAAAGCTGTCGACTTTACAGTCCTTGTTTTATCACACTGTAGGCAAAGAGGAAGCCACTTACACCTCCTTAACATTGCTGTGGACTTGCTTTCCAAGGCTTCTGTTTTCCCAAGATTTTCTTTTTCTTCTTGAGCATTTTCCTGTGTGAGCAGCTATCCTCCTGAACCTGAAGGTTAGGCAAAATTTCTAGATTCAGTGTTTTTAGATTATTGGTCAGGCCCAGAGAATTTGTATTTCCCAAGAAGGTAATACTTTTGTATTTCTAAAGTATTTATAGCAAGGTTGGGCAACTGCATAGATGGCAGAGCCTATTTTTCCTTCCAGAACCTGTCTGGCTAGCCAGACTGATGAGTTTCAGCACCTGTTAAGTGACAAGGCCAACAATTTAGCCAGTTTGGGCAGATTTCCCCCCTCTTTTTGGAGAGATTTTGAGGGCTTTGCAGGGTTAGATGAAGAACAATGCTGTATTTTTAGACAGTCTTGACCCATTTGGTGGGCAAAAAATTGTGTTCCAATTTTTTTTATGGAGCTATGAGCTGGAGAAGTCTTTGGGGGCAGGGGGGGGGAGTCCCAAGGACTACATGCAGCCCACAGGCCACACTTTGTCCACCTCTAATTTAAAGTGTATTTCCAAAGTTTCATGACTGTATTGGAGTTAATATGAGATACAGGTTCTTGAAACCCTCTTTGGATTGCAATATAAATAAATAAAATTTATAACAGTAGTAAAGAGAGATGCTGGAGGTTTCGTATATCAAGCACTTCAAATGTGATGGTCTCCCCCACCCAATGTATATTGAAGGCAGAAAATGTTCATTAGCAAGCTGTTGACTAAAGACAATATTTCTTTTGAACTAATTAACATTCTCATAGGGTTTATGGACAACATAAGAAATAGTATTATATTGTTCTATGGAATATTTCACCAACCACAATTCTAATAACCTGCACAGAGTGCACACCAATACCACACAATAATGTAAAATCTGTATAATTACATAATTGACAGGAGAATGGTAAAAATGAGTTAAGCTGGTTACTTTCTTAACGGTCCAAACAATGATAAAATGTGTACTCAAACAGATAGGTATTAAGTTACATAATTGACTTTTCAATATTTTTTCACTATTTGATGATTTGAATTAATGATTCTTTCACAGATTTTTTTTAAAAAATCAATGCTTTTTACTGATTAATTTTTAATGTGTATTTCGTTAAATTGTTTTCTTATACTGTAAGTTGCAGCATTATATAAGTACTTTAAGGGTGTTTAATTTTTTTAAAAAAATAAGAAAATGATTGTGTCACAATGCTGTGATGCCTTACATATTTACATCTACCTTGTTTACTATTAACAAAAACTGCCTAGAGATACAAAGAAGGTAAGTGTGGACATGTTTTAATGTATAACTTAAAGAAGAATGGGGGTGTAGTTTCTATGTATTTAACCACCCCCACCCCCATTTGCTACACAATCCCACATGGTTGTGCTATTGCCTTTGCATAGTGCTTTATAAATCTATGCTGTCAGGTCTAGAAAAAAAAAACACTGCAGGGGCACACTTTGAAATGATTTCTGGATAAACTTTTAGTTGCTAGTGTCTCTTAATAAAACATTAATCTTATGCTGTAGGCTAGCCCAGAG
Organism: Sceloporus undulatus; assembly: GCF_019175285.1. NCBI lineage: Eukaryota > Metazoa > Chordata > Lepidosauria > Squamata > Phrynosomatidae > Sceloporus > Sceloporus undulatus. The sequence goes on from NC_056523.1 coordinate 281,521,356, forward strand.
AACTGTGAATGACTCCAATTAATAGGCGTGAATATCATTTACACCTTTCTTTCTGCTCTAAGTAAGGCTACAGCTGGAAAATACAGACTTGAAAAAGACTATTTCAAATAGAATTGGTAGACAATACTTAAAACCACAATTCTTTTTAATGAAAAAAGTATGCAACATTTTAAGGAAACTAAAATAATGACTTCCCTGCTGTTTGTTCTCATATAGAAACAAAAACAGAATAAGGCAATGGCTGCAATCCAACACTCATGGGTTTCTGTGGCATTGAAACCATGCTCTGGATTGCAGCCAATATTGAAATGATGCTTCAAAATATTTAATGGTTTCCATCTTTTAGATCAATATTCTGTCTATCTATCTCCAATTATGATTTCAGCATGGTCAGAGGAACTGATTTATTGATTCATTGACTTTTACAGAACTGATGTAGCTTTGACTTTCAGCAAGAGTTTGTTGTGTCAACAGAGAGACTGCAAACTATACACTATAAGTGGTTTCTACTTATTTATGGTGATGTTGGATTGTGGAAAATAGAGATATAAAGATACTGATATTCTCGATTTGATGAGAGATTGTGTCTTGATGTACTGAGATGCCTCATCAAGAAAACTGTCAATCTGAGGTTGTTGGGTGTCCCCCCCCCCCCCCGGGTGTTTTATTGAATACCAAAGTCAGGATTCTCCAACCCACTGTATTGCCAATTACTATGTATGGTTATGAAAACTGTACAGTAAAGATGGCTGGTAGGAAGATAAACAACTCATTTAGGATGTGGTGATGGAGAGGAATTCTATGGATACTCTAGACTGCCCAAAGGACAAATAAAGTGTACAAATATTATTTGAATTTTTTTTGGTGCAGGGAAACCCTCTTTTAATCTTATCTAGTAGAAAGTAAACTTCATGAATACTAGAATGAAATAAGCCAAGATTCCCATGTTGCATGGAAAAAGAACTCAAAGGGGTAAGCTTCCTCACTATCCCACATTCACCAACTGACACTGGGGAGATTTTCACACAGAGGATAAGGATAGGAGTAGCAGGATTCTCCCGTCCTTATCGAGCAATTGTGAGAAAATTATGACATGATGTCCCACAATGTTGCACTCATTCCATTTTTCACTCATCAGTGAAGTGTCATGGTCCCATCACTTTTCATTAAAAGTAGTTTCCTGGCGTCATGTGATAATCTTCCCACAACTGTGTGATAAGAACATGAGCATCCTGCTCATTCCCGTCCTTATCCTCCATGTGATAATCTCCTCGGTATAGTCATCAGGACAGATATCTGCTTAATCCTTATTCAACTAAATCAGAAATGCTTTTGGAAAAATGCTAATTCTTTGTCCAATTGACAATCGGATGCTTCCACTTGTTTATATCACAATCCCTGTGTTACCTAACTATTCCTAGAAGTGTGCAACTATTTTGGAGTAATTAAAAAGCTGAACTATATAGGGCCATGGTTTTTACAAAGGATACTGTTTAGCACTGCAACTCCCAGATTGCCCAAATCAATATGGATAATGGCTGCACAAGCCAAGGGATTCTGGGAGTTTTTGTTCAAAAGGTAGCCTTTGCAAGCCCTGTACACACAAATGCAGAGAGTAAAGAAAGGACATGAATGCATACTGTTTTTGGCACTCCATTTGTATCCACTCCTCACTTCTTCATAAATGGAAGGTTTGCTTGTTCAGATGTAGGCAACAGATTCAGGCCTAAATATAATTGGTAGTCCAACTAGAGTAGACTCAATGAATCAATTACTGAATGGAAAGTGAGCACTTATCTATATTCAATGAATCTACCAAGCTGGGACCAGCATTTATATTTAAGCCTTTGGCATCTGAGAGCCAACATGGTGTAGTTGTTTCAGTGTTGGACCTCAGAGACTATCTACACTGCAAAATTAATGCAGTCTGACAGAACTTTCACTGCCATAGCTCAATGACAGGTAGTCTTGAAATTTGTAGTTTTGTGAGATACTTAGCCTTCTCTCTCAGAGAGCTCTGGTGCCACAATAAAGTACAAATCCCAGGATTCCACAGCATGTAGCCATGGCAGTTAAAGCAGTGTCAAACTGTCATTAATTTTGCAGTGTGGCAATATCTCTACTCAGCCATGGATGCCCACTGGATTACCTTAAGAAAGTCATACTCTCTTGGTCTTAGAGAAAGGCAAAGGCAAATCCCCTCTGAACAAATATTGCCAAGAAAACTCTATGATGAGTTCAGCTTAGTCTTGCCATAAGTTGGAAATGACTTGAAGGCACATAGCAAGAACAACTTTGGTAGCATTCAAAGACATAGCCTTGTTAGTCTGTAGAATCAGTATGTAGAGACATCTTGTAGCATCTTTGAAGTTGAACAGACTGCCCCTAAGAGGCAGCCTGCAGCTGCCTCTTTCTTTGCCAGATCAGGGCCACAGCAATCATATGCTGCAGCCCTGATCAGGCCTTTCTCATGGTGCAAAAAGGAGCTGCAAAAGTGGCTCCTTTTTGTGCCACGGAAAGGGTGCCATAGCCACCAGCGCCATGGCTTTTTGGCGTTCTTTTGGCACTGCATCATCTGGCTGCAGTGCCAAAAGAGCACTGTGACATTGCCCACTGTCATGCTGGCATCATGAGGACACCACAGTCCCACTCCACCCCATGCCAAATTTTGATGCCGGTCTGTACAGCCAGTATGAGAATAACTGAAAGAAAGAAGTTGGCAGCACGAGCTTTCAGGGACTAAAGTCTGCTTCATCAGATGATTTATCTACATCTGAGGAATCATAGAGTTGGAAGAAACCACAAGGGCCATCCAGTCCAACCCCCTGCCATGCAGGAAATCCCAATCAAAGCATCCCTGACAGATGGCCATCCAGCCTCTGCTTAAAGACCTCCAAAGAAGGAGATTCCACTACACTCTGAGGGAGTGTGTTCCACTGTAGAACAGCCCTTACTGTCAGAAAGTTCCTCCTAATGTTGAGGTGGAATCACTTTTCCTGTCACTTGCATCCATTGTTCCGGGTAGGGAAGTAGACTTTAATCAATGAAAGCTCATGCTGCCAACTTCTTTCCTTCATTTAGTTTAAAAGCTGCTACAAGATCTCTCTACGTACTAACTTTGTCAGCGGTTCCTGAATATTTTGAATACCAGTTCGGGGGGGGGGGGGGGAGTTTAGTTTTCTCCACTACCACTAATGTCTCAGAAGAATATAGTGACAAGGTCGTTCTGGGAAAATAAGATGGTGACAACCATTACCTCTACTCATATGAGCTCTGCTACTGTTGCCAAGAGAGTCCTGAAAAGAGGTATGCATTCATAACAAACCAATGATATTTTTTAAAAGGGGAAACTAATATGTAATTCATTCTAATAAGTACTGTAACGCAAGTACTAAGACCTTTAGTAATGAAATGTTTCAGATCCAAGTCACAATTCTCGAACTTGGATCCCCATGAATCAGTCATTTTTGTTGGGATTTAAGTGCAATTAATTTAATCTGGACAGAATGAAATGGTCAGACCATTCAACAATTTATTCAGTGGGCTTGCTTTGGTTTTGAATAAGCTATAGCATTTAGGCAACAGTGTGCAACTTACTGTTTCTTCATATTGCAGAGTATACAGAATTACCTTTGACGTGTGACCTGCTCAACTTGCTATATCAGTGGAGGGAGGGCAAAGTGGACTTCATGAACTGCATGCAGCCTTCCAGAGTTCCCCAGTATCCCAGAAATTCCTCTTATATGAATGTATGCATCTTCAGGTCATCTTGATTTATTGGATTTATTACAGTAACTGTTGAGTCCCTTCCCAGATACACTCAGGTTCACTCTACGGATCAAGGAGGAATTTCTATCACACCCTTTTACTCAGAATGAAGTCTCTTTGGAGAAAACACAACTTACTTTTGAGTAAGTAAACACGGCATAAAGTAGGGCTTGTTCTTTCCCTTAGGGTCATTCCTAAACAGATCATTCCACCTAATCATAGAATCACCGAGTTGGAAGAGACCACAAGGGCCATCCAGTGCAATCTACTGCTCCTGCTTCAGGGTGTGTGTGTGTGTGTTTTATGTCATCTGTCAACTTACCATGACCCCATGAATTTCATAGGATTTTCTTAGGCAAGGAATACTCAGAGGTGCTTTTGCTAGCTCCGTCCCCTGAAATATAGGTTATAGCACCTGGTGATCATTGGCAGTCTCATCCCTGCTTTGCTAATAGCAAGATTACAAGATTTGCAAGAAGCAAGATTGCAAAATAGAAATAAACAAATAAATCATAAATAAAATAAAATAAAATAAATAAGAGTCTTTCTTGGCTCTTCTTCAAACTGTGCTTCCCATTTAATAAAAGAAGACTTTAGCACAGTTTTTACAGTCTAAGCACTTGGCTCCAAGGTGTTGATGGTCATTAGCAATATCTCAATTCAGCCAATTGGGACACTTTTTTGTATCAAATTAAGCTTCAAGATTTCTGGGGATTTCATTATGCACAAACTCTTCCCTGACAATCTTCAGAGAATTCCCATTTGTGAGCAGTTGTGGAGTGAACTGAAAATGAAGATATGAGTAGCACATGAAAAAGTGGGGAAGAAAACTGGATTACTGTGGTGAAAAGGTGTTACATGGCAGCATGGTAACAGGATGAAATGACAAAAATCATAATGAGTGGGACTGCTAGTGCTGCATTAGTCCCCTGGGTTAGAGGAGGCATAGTATAGGTTAAAATAGGAGATTGTGTATTTTAGTTTTCATTGGAGTTTTGTTGTTTATAAATTATACTGTGGTTGTTTTTTTAGAACATTTGAGAGTGGTTAGATAAAAGAGTTCTTGGATTTTAAGCAAATGCCTGCCAGTGGCAATGTGGAACCACATAACACACCGAGAAGCATAAAAGTAATTTGAAGAAGAAAAAAAGACGAGGAAAAGGCAGTTTAGCATGCTGCAACAATCATTTAACATTTATTGAGTTCATCTGAGAGCATATTTATTGAGTTCATCTGTAATCACTTAACAAAACCTCTCTTCTCCCTCCTTACCAGAAAGAAAACATTTGTGGTTTACAGTAGGTCCAGCTCCATATTTTATATTTTTGTCTGTGTGTATGTGTTTAAGAAAGAGAAAACACTTGGAAAAGTTACTTTTTGCAATAAAAATCCCAGAACCCACTAGCCAGAGTGGCTAGAGTCCATGCTGAGTGGGGGAATCCTAGGTTGTGATCCAAAAGGTTGCTGCTTTTGTAAGATACATGACAGGGCAGAAGAACTGAAAGAACTTTGAAAACTGATTAGCTGTTTTCTCCATGTAGGCTCCAACCTATGGCGACTGTATAGAAGGGTTTTTCAGGCAAAATTTATTCACATGTTTAACACTGCCTTCCTTTTGGGCTGAAGGTGTGTTATCCAGGGGAAAGTGTGTGATATGTCCATTTTTATTCCCAAGAAGCTGCTCTCCTCTGAGGTTGAGACAGTGTAACATGTCCAAGGTACTCAGTTGGCTTCCATGGCTGAGAAGGGATTCAGTTCAAATCCTGGTCTCCCAGAATATTACTCCAAATCTCAAACCACTACACCATACTAGCTCCACAATATTTAACATAAAAAACCTACTAATATTTCAAAACAAGTAGTGGACTTGTAACCACATCTAATTTGTGGGAATCATGGTGCTGTATGCAGTTCGTGGTGGATCCCAGGGGCAGAACATTTGTTTTCAAGCCATCCCACTTGTTCAACCCAAATAAAATTAATAACATATTACAAGGACTTTTTAAAGGTATTTTGGAAGCATATGGTTCTGTACAGACCGCCCAAAAAGGGCGGCCTGCCAGTGCCCTGGTTTGCTCTGTGAGGAAGCTGCAGCAGACAAATGTGCAGCTTCCCCGCAGAGCAAAAAGAAAAGCGGGTTCTTTTTGTGGTGCCATAATGATGGCACAGTGCACCAATGGCACACTCGTGACATCATTATGGCGCTGCAATGTGCGGATGCTAGACGTCCATCGTGTCAAAATGGCGGCACCCATCTGTACAGGCCACCACCATTTTGACATATGAAAGATGTGCTAGGGTTGTGGGGCATCTGCTATGGCATCGATCTGTACCGGGCCAATCTTTCTCATATGATGCCGGTTTCATACCGATCAAAAGGGTTTTTATATATATAAATAATGCAAAAATAACAAGCACTGCCATGACTTTCTATTCTAACCTTAATGAGTAATATGAAACTAACTTGCAACTGCTGTAATGAGAACAAATTAATTGTTGAAAAGCAGCTTTCTATAATCATATCTGCTTCAGTGGTGTCACTATGGTTGGTGTTAACCAGTACACTAACTCATAGTGTCACCCACATTGACCTCCTCTCACCAGTGTCTCCTTCACCAGTATTGCAGCTGCCGCCTGAAGAAAATGCTTCTTTTCATGCCCACTCCTCCAGGTTCCAGCTGTTACTGAGAAGGGAGAGAGTGCTTTCAGCTCTCTAGCTGCAAAATACAGACATAGCAGTTGAACTGGAATAATAATACTTCAACAGTGTAGTGTGATAGGGACCTACCACACAGATTGCATGGTTTTTAATATAGAAATGTTTGATTGCAACACAGTGAGACAAAGAAAAGGAGAATATTACAATTTCTCATTGATACTATATGCACAACAGACAATACATTGAGGGTCTTTCTTCGATGCCCATTTTCATCACTCCCCTCAATCTCTGGTGGTGGGGAATGAATTTCACCCCTCAGATTGCCACACTAAAGCACCCCTCTGGGGGCATGAGCCAATGTGGGTGCCCTGATTGCTCCAAAATGGTAGGAGCTGAGAGCCACAATGAAGGATTGAAAATGAGAAGGAAAGAAGGGGAGCCAAGGGCAATGAAGAGAAACAGACTAATGCTCTCCCTGCCCCCAATGCCTTGCTGTATACTGAGGCTGAAGTTTGCAAGGCCCCAGCAATGGCATCACTATGGTTTGTGTCACCTTGTGTGCTAATTCATGGTGTCACCCCCACCCCTATTAACTTCATCCAGTTCCACATCATACAGAATCAGTACTAATGTTTTTGTAATAATAGTACTCACAAATCATAATCCCACCTAAGGTTTTCAAGGAGTTGGGACTCCATATTTAGCTCCAGTTGAGAATTGGGTGAATTTCCATTCCATCCCTATTTCATGATAAAAGCAATGACTATATACAGCAAATCCAGAACACCACTAGCATGGTGTGTCAGAAGCTTATTATGACATTACTTTTCTGGGATAAGAAATACTTGCATCTATGCCTTTTGTCCTCATACCCATACCAAATGTATGAAAAATATGTTGACTACTCAGATTGCCAGCAATTGTTAAGAAGTCTAGCATGACAATCTATTCAGCTACTAGCATAAGAATTTCAAGATTGCCTTGAATGTATTATGTAGCCATAAAGGAATTCTATAGAATGTTTCTCATGTGGCATATCATCTTTGAGAACAACTCTGGAGGGCATACTCAACTAATCCAAGGAAACAGGTGGAATATCCTTTGCAATTGCACTCTATAGTGAGACTGTCTTGCATTTGTAAACCTTCACTCCATTGATGATAACTGATATCACTATTCACGTTGGCATGAAAATCATCCTTTTGTTGGTGTTGGAGTAAGGTTTTTTTTTTTTTTTAGTGTGATTAATTCATTGTATCAAATGCCTCAAATCTATATTATGTGTATTTTGTGGCAGGACTTCTTACCACAATCTTATGCATGTTTACTCAGAAGGGGTACAGTCCAAAATAAATATTCATACTCTTAAAGGTGCATTTTGTTCCATTCTTTCAGTATTGAAATCTTCACTTATTTCATTCGCTTTTATATGTTTTTTCTCATCACGGAGTGAAAGTATTTTTCCACGGTTTTCCAAAAGAGAACAGTTTGGATATCTATGGTATATTCTCTCATCATAACACTTCAGCTAGTCTAGTTTTTAGAATTAGGAGCTAAACAGAGAGCACAGAGTGGTGGTATCCACAAATTAAGCTTGAGATCCCTGGTTCCTGTAAACAAAACAGTCTGCTATTGATTTTGGATCTTTATGAAACACATTTCTTAATAGAGAGGGCCAAGGCAGAGAGGATTCAGCTTTGCAAAAAATATGTGCATATGCTCAGAAATATTCAAAACATTTCTGATTAAGAATTTCTCACCTTTGATAGGTCTTTGTAGCCAGGCTTTTATTGCTGCACTTGCAGCAGTTCATTTTTTTCCCTAGCTGATCAGTCCTTACTTTAACAACACTCCTTATGAACCTTTAACAAGCCAAGCATCTGAAGGATGAGAAAAGTGTAGGTGCTGATGTGAAAAGTTTGATTGGAAAGAAGAGGATAGGGATGCACATCAATGATTAGACTTAACTGAACTAGCTGCAAGATAACATGCTATGCTTTAGAAGAACTTTCCCCAAATGGACTGTTTCCAGATGTGTTGGACTCCTGTCATCTGCAGTCAACTATTACATAAATGAGGGGAAAAGGCAGGCTGGGAAAAGATAACTTTGGGCGCAAACAGACAGGCCAAAATAAAGCTGCTTCGGGTCACTTTGGAGATATGCTGTTTAAATGCTTCACGTGTCCTAAGAGGCCAGAAACTGCACCAAAGCCATGCTCCAGTCCTGAGGACTGGAGCGCAGCTTTGGTGCAGCTTCTGGCTTCTTAAGATGTGTATATCATTTAAACAGCCTACCTCCAAAGTGACCTGAAACATCTTTATTTTGGCCTGTCTGGGTCCCAAGAAACAAACAAACAAAAAAAGGAGTACTTTAAGAAAAACAAAACAAAACAGAAAACCATTCGTTTGTATCATTGGTTACAATTCTCATGTAATCCTATAAATCCCATTTTCTCTTCTAAAAGCAGATTTTTTATGTACAGAATGTGCAGAATCAGTAATAGCAATTCAGTTACTTCTGGTAATGACCATGATTTTGCATCTTCCTTTCCAGTGTTTAACTGGATTAATTTACTAATTTTCAAACCTGATGGGCCAAACTTTGATTGAAGAAATGAGAACAAACCCAGAATGGGCAAATCTGTTGGTTTTGATTTCTTAGACTTTTGATAGAAATACTATTCATTCCATACCTAGTCTCCCATTTAAGAAGAAAATTTCACATTTTGGAAGGTATGTGTCAAACAAACAACAAACAAACAAATAGTCCCAACTTGTTATACTTCCCTGTAAAATTAATATGTGTCTTATTACAAAGTATCTGGGGCATGAGATATCCCCTTAGTAGATTCTCTAATGGCTCCCATTCCTTTGGCATTGTGTACAGAAGCACTGTTAGTCCTGTCTCACGATATTTTCTCTACTGTGTGATGACTTAGATCTCCATCATATGCAGCAGCAATGAATGCCTCTGCCATAGTTATCTAGTATAATAGTCAGAAAAAGAAATAAAGAAATAAAAGAAACAAATCAAAGAAACAAAATCAAAGAAAAAGGAAAAAATAAAGAAAAAAGACAAACATTTAAAAAGCTTCCTCAGTCCAACAGAATCCAGGAATATCTTCATGTTTTCTAAATAATGTCACAATTACTCAAAGAACAAGTTTAAAAAATCAAAGATCCTCACGTAAATGACTTAAATCTATAATTAAACATTAATTCTTATTGTAAATTCATTCTATAAATTATTAACTGCTTTAACTTATATAAACTTATTCAGTTAGTCTTGAAATCCCCAACACATTATTTCTCCCATGTTCTTTGCTTATATATTTTATCATCTGTTCCCAACTTTGTACAAAAAAATCCGTTTTATTAACCTTCATAACATGAGTCAGTTTATCTAAGTTAGCCAATTCTAATAATTTTATTAACCAATCTTGTAGTGATGGAATAGAAGGGTTTTCCCACATTCTAGCATATTCTAACCTCGCAGCTATTATCATATAAAATAACAGTCTTTCTTTTGGTTTATTTATATTTGTATTGTTTTCTATCAGAATTAATAAGTACAATTCCGGAGTCATTCTTAATTTCACATTTAAAATCTTTTCAATCTCTACGTGTATTAAACTCCAGTTTTTTGAGGTTTTTTTTTACAAGTCCACCACTGATGGTATAAAGATCCAATTTCATTCTGACATTTCCAACAACTTGGATTCTATATAGTTTTCTTCCCACCCAAATATATCTCAAAATTTCTTTTTGCCAATCATTACTTTATCATTATATATGATAGGAATCATTTGAAATAAATATAAAAATTTTGGAAGTACATTCATGTTTATTGATGCAATTTTCCCTTTTAATGACAATTTTAAATCTTTCCATTTCATTAGATCCAGTTTAACTTCCCACCCAATTTTTTCGTAATTATTTCAAATAGGTCCAAATTTTTTTGTTAGTGTAATCCCCAAATATTTTATGTTTTTACCAAGAGAAAAACCTGTCCTCTCTGCCACTTTCTTTTCTTCCATTTTTGTCATATTTTTAGTTATCATTGTCAATTTATCTTTATTTATCCTTAAACCTGATTTTTTTTTCAAATTCCAGCAAATATTTATTCAATATTTCTAAATTTTCTAATGGATCTTCTAAATTAAAGCTAGGTCATCGGCAAACACCCTGATTTTAAATACTTTCTTTTTAATTTTAATTCCTTTAACTTCTCTATCATTTCTTAAGTTCCCAATTAATGATTCAATCACACATAAAAAAGTAGTGGAGACAACAGGCATCCCTGTCTAGGGAACCTGCTCCGTCTTTTCTCCGTTTACTACAACTTTGGCAAATTGGAAATTGTATATTGCTTGAATCAATTTTATAAAATTACTTCCCACATTCATCTTCTCTAAGACCTTCATCATGGATTTCCAATTTACACAATCAAATGCCTTTTCTATATCCAAAAACATTAGGGCTATTTGCTTATCAGGGTGTTTATCAGCAAATTCTATTACATTCAAGATTATTCTCAAATTATCTCTAATATATCTACCCGGAAGAAAACCACATTGTTCCTCTCCAATCCAGTCTTGTAAAAGTCCTTTGAATCTTGCAGCCAAAACATGAAAGAAAATTTTGTAATCTAAATTTAATAAAGATATGGGCCTGTAATTCTTAGGTTCTAATTTATTTTTGTTTCTTTTTCTTTTTCTTTTTGGTATTAAACATATGTTAGCCTCCTTCCATGTATTTGAGATTTTTGAAAGCAGCAATGAATTAATTACTTTCTGCAGTGGGGAGCTAATCTGTTCCAAAAAGGTTTTGTAATAGAGTGCTGTGAAGACATCAGGACCAAGAGCCTTATTGATTTTAATTTCTCCCTATATTCTTCTTCAATTTCTTTCGGGTTCCATTTATTTAAATTTTTTTGTATATCATCCAAATTAACATCATCTTCTTTGTATACATTTTCAAAAACAAAAATCACAGAACACCTTTTTAATCTCCTTTTGTTTTGTTACTATTTTGTTTTCTTATCCTCTAATTTGTATAATCCTAGATTTTTCTGTTTTTTCCCTTTAACTTGTATGATAACCATAGTTTTTTGTGGGTTTTTCAGACTATGTGGCCATGTTCTAGCAGAGTTTCTTCCTGACATTTCGCCAGCATCTGTGGCTGGCATCTTCAGAGATGCCTGAAAAACCCACAAAAAACTATGGATGCCGGCCATAAAAGCCTTTGACTTTGTATGATAACCATTTACCTGATTTATTCGCCTGTTCAAAATATTCTTGTCTTGCCCTCAATAATTTATTTATAATTTCTGCTGTTAATATTAAATCTAATTGTTTTTAAGCATCTTTATTTCATTTTGAATTGCTGTCTTTTTTTGTTTTGTCATATCTGATAGAAGTTCCCTTTCTTTTATTTCTTTATTCAGATTTTCTATTTTTTCTCTTTGTTTCTTTTTTAATTCTGAGTTCTTTTTTATAAAATACCCCCTAATCACTGCTTTGCTAGCTTCCCAAATTGATTCTGTTTTTTACATCTTTTGTTGTATTTTCTTTAAAATACAATTTCAATCTTTCTTTGGCTTCATTAATCATTTGCTCATCCTGTAACAAATTATCATTCAATCTCCAACACCATTCATACTTATTACTTTGTAGCGTAACAATTATTGGGTTGTGATCTGACATGATTTCATATGCAGTACATTTTTTCAGAGTGATTTAGAAATGAAACACATATCAGTACAGGAATATGACTCGTCTAGGTGAGTAAAAAGTAAATTCCTTGGAATCTCCATATTTATATCTCCATATATCTTATAGAGAGAAAAAAATCTGTTAAATCAAAAAAACTCTTAGGTAATTTTCCCTGAAAAAAATCTTTTTCTTTCTAGATTTTCTATCCAATTTTGGTTCTGTCACCCCATTCCAGTCTCCAATCATCGATATTTTGTCATACTCATATTCCATCATTACATTTTTCAACTTTCTATAGAATTTACTCTTATTTTCAGTAGGAGCATATATTCCTACAATCATTATTTTCTGTTCGTGCCATACAATTTCAACTCTTATAAAGTGTCCTTCATTATCAGAAAATAAATGTTTAGCTGTAATTGTTGGTTTGACATATAAGACAATACCATTTTTTTTTTCTTTTCTGGTTAGTTCACACAAATTCTTTTCCAAATTTTTTATTTTCACAAAATCCCCCCCTCTAATTTTATTTCTTGTAGACAATCTATATTATTATTTAATTTCTCTACATAGTGAAAAATCTTACTACGTTTTGGTGCCGAATTAATTCCTTTTACATTCCATGAAATAATATTCATTATTCAAAGGGCTGGCCTGAGGGTTAAACCCTGAGTTGGCCTTCCACTTAACAACAACATTTAATTCAGTAGTGCCATATTTGGGTCTGATCTATCGATGGGTTGGACATCCAGTTGTGTAATGACTGGGGAGAAAACCAGGATTTGGGTTATTCCCAGGGATCAGGTGTTTTTGCCCAGGGAAGAAGAGGTTTTTGGGAGGACCACCTGCGTCAGCTGCTCCTGCACTAGGGAGATTATCACACGGGAGGAAAGTGTCCTTCTTCCATGCTTAATTCATGTTATTAACATGAATGGGGGGAAGATTATCACACACCCATGTGCTTACCCTCTTCTTCTACCTTTAATAACCAACAGCAGGTTATTACTGTTTATAGATGGAAGAATAATGGGATAAGCATGTGGGGGTGAGATAATTCCCCACCCCCGATTAAACTAACAACACGAATTAAGCATGGAAAAATGACACTTTCCTCTCCCATGTCATAATCTCTAATGTTGCTCCTTCCATTTTACAGCTTTGAAAGAGAAGCCAATAAATATGATAAAATTAAATAAAGTGCCCCCTTTTAACATCCCATTTTCTGTGTCTGGTCTCATTATTTCCTGGGTTGGTCTGTAATACTTACTTTAGCATGCCTGCTCCAGAAACAGTGAGACCTAAAAGGAGATATGTGTCACATTGAAATAGCATCCTACTTAGAGAGCAATGAGGCATGAACTAAAGTTGAATGCCTTATCCTCTCACTAACATAGCATTATTCCAGCATGATATGTAGTACAGAGGATTGTAATTATCAACATCCTAAATTATATTTTTAAAGAGCTAGCCTTTATTTTCCAATCAGTTTGGAGATACCCAAGTGTTTTTGACAAAGCACTATTGGTTGTTTACAAACACGATTTTAATATTGACAACCAGTGTCTCCTTTTTATAAGTCCATAGAAGCCCCTTTGCTATCTTGCCTTTCATCTCTGTTTTAACCAAGTTGCAAAATGGTTAAAAAAAATAGCAGCATTGGCATGATTTCAGCTCTAAAATAAGACAAACACTTAAAGGCTCTTTGTTGAATCTCTGCCTTTTACCTTAAAATAATTAAAAAGCTGTGTGATTTTATTTTTATAAGGCAAGTATAGTGATGGAAGCCTGTTTGGATTCAGGTTACAAACAAAGAGTGAGCTAGCAATTTCCAAAGTCTTTCTTTTCTGCTTGTATGAGTTCATAAGCTTCTCAGATCACCCTTTGAGTGCTAATGCTGCTAGTCATGATCTTGCAGTTGCATACAGGATACCGGGACTGTCTTGCAGGGGCAGGGGTTGCTCTCAAAAGCAGTGAATATGTGCAGATTATGTTCATACCTTGAACACCAGGGCTCTTTTGCTGCCATCCTATGACACACAGCACTAAGATGGACAGGTGCTCTGGTCCATTGGATGGACAAAGGTGTTTTGTTTTGTTTTGTTTCATATTTGCCTTGCTATCATGAGTTCTGTGTCAGCAAAAAAGATGAAAGCTATTATGTTGAGCTTGTCTGAAGGCCAGAGAACCACTGCTACAGTTTAAATTGATATATTCTTTCCCTTTGGGAAAAATGGGTCTAATTTTGTTCCCTCGCCTGGACATCTTTAAAATCAGTGCAACTCATAAAGTACTGGCTGTCCTCTTTATCAACAGACAAAAGAAAAAGAACATCATAAGTGTTCTAGAGGCAGGCAACCTTATTAATATGAAGAACCGCTCTCCTGGTTTATGTGCTAAATCTTGTTCATATCACAAGAGATATTTTTTTAGGATAGGACAAAATTAAATGAATAGAATTAACTGTAGTTGCATGTGTGAGTGAATGATTTTGATATCAACCGTCATGGTATCCTTCTGGACTGCATGGATAGTAGCGGGGGAAGTATGGGGACACCTGGATTTTCAATAGTCCCAGCCCTTTCTGTTTAGTCTTTTCCAGAAGATGGTGCTGGGGGATTAATCTTGAATCCTACATCCACTAGTCTAACATGTCTCACAAACATCTAACTATATCCCAAGATAACTGAGAGCTGAGCAACAGTACAAATAGGATCATCGGAGAGGCAAGGGAATCAGGGCTAAATGCCAACTGGGTCCAGTCTCTGCCCCCATCTGAGCAGTAACACAAAGAAGACCACCAGAGAGGCAAGGAGAGAGGGGCTAAACACCAACTGAGTCTCTGCTCCTAGCTAAGCTGGATAACAGAGTTCCACTGGAGGACCAGGTAGGCAAGCGGAGGAAGGAAGAAGGTGATCAGCCATCTCTGCTTTTCCCCAACCACAGAGAAAGAAGTGAAGAAACTAAAGGAGGGAGAGGGCAGGGATGGGGATGGACTAAAGGAGGGGGCACACAAGGGAAGGGAAGGAGGGAAACCCAGGGAGGCATAAGGGGATGGTTAGGAAAGCAAGCAAACAACAACAGGAGGAATTATATAGGGAGACGAACAGCTACTGGGCAGCAGCAGTAATGGTGGGTGTCACTGATAGGAGTGAATTGTGACACCATAGCTAACATTTGTTGCAAAATTAGCCAAGGGCACCTGAATGGCCAGATTTTCTTAATGTAAAATTATCCTCTTTCACTTAGTGCAGACCTGTTCCATAATAATTTGAAAAGTCCTAATACTAAATCCATTTCCTGCATTGAGATACATTAGAACATTATTACATTTTTGAATTACAGTAATGTTATTTCTGCTAGCCTGAGGAAGAAGAGCCCTCCCTCCAATCCATCTGCCTTGGTCCAGGCCTCAGAGGGAGAGAATAACCACTGGACCTCATCTCCTTTCCCACCACCATTCCTTTCTCCTTTTGTGTCATGTCTTTTAGATTGTAAGCCTGAGGGCAGGGAACCGTCTAATTAAAAATAATAATTGTAAGCACTCTGATAGTCTTTAAGGCTGAAGGGTGGGGCATAAATACCATAAATAAATAAAAATAAAATAAAATAAATAATAATGGTCACTGAATTGTAACATGTTTGGTTTATGTGTATCTTCATGAAAATCATCTTTTAAAAAGCTTCCTTTTCTTCGTGTGACTAGAGAGTCCGTTTCTGTAAGATGTTAGACAAGCAATTGGAACAGAGCAACAGCTTGTTCTATGCTGCTCCATCATGCACAATACACTGTTTTTGGCAAACAAATCAGGCCTGTGTCCAGCCTTGAGTTACCAACTCATTATGTGTAAAATAAATTACTGGATGAGCTTTCCATTGTAAAATACATCCCAGAAAATATCCTTGAGGAATATTAGAGAGGAAGCTTTCCTATTGGGCTTGCCAAAATATGTCCCATGTGTGCAGTTCTCAAAATGAAAAGCAAGCATTTGTTCTGTTCTCATCTGTCAGATGAAACAGACATGATTGTGGAAAGTGCCAGTTTCATATCACTGTGGTCAGAACAGAGTTTGGATGGAAGCACTATAGCTTTGATGGTTAATGTTTCATTTTGGCTTGTAGTCTTTTCAGCAACATATGAACATTCATTGTTAGGAATGTAGGTCAGCAGACTGAGCTGTTGTTGCAAAATGCTGAGATCACATCTTATCCAGTGCATACAAATGTTCGATGGAGTTCAAGCTAAGACAATTCCAGCAGGAAATCACCTGGAGGATGCACTTGAGCATTCTAGTCCTCATATTATATAGAGGGAGGGCTGTGGAAGGAGACTTGGCCCATTTATATTTTTCTGTTGGGGCCTTTTTAGCTATTATTTTAAAGAAGACTTTGAGATGTCATGATTTGTTCAAAATTAGAGAGAGTTAGGAGGTGGTAAGTGGCTTTCACTTTGCCCTTTCCTTCTCTTGATCTTTATTAAGGTATTTACAGTAGGTGGTTCTCAGGCTGACAGATGTTGGTGCTGAAGAGCAGGAAGTGACATTCTAATTAAAAGGTGGGTGAATAATCCCAAACATCCTTCAGGCTAATTCCAAAATTATAAAGGTTCTTTAAAAAAATATTGCAATTAAGTAAGCTGGTGATTTGAGAAAACTCCTCATTCCATCCCTATTATCTCCTCATTCCTGAAATCTGCTCCCCTTAATACACACCTCCTAAATACATTCCTCTCACATAGTGATAAGGGATGCCTTTCCTCCTTTGTTTCCTGCTTATCCAATGCACTGATGTGCTGGTTAATAATTCAGCAGGGTGTGAGAGACCATGGACTTATAGTTCTTGCAAGCTCTAGTGCTATTCAAATTTATTGATTTCAGGAGACCAGGAATAATTCTTTACTTCAGGAGGATTTAGCTCTTGTTCTAGTTCCCCTGAAGGGAAATTTAGAAAGTGTGCTTGTCTCTCTACCTCTACACAACCCCAGCAGAAGAAGAGAAGTGTTAGTATTAAGAGGAAGTGGTAGTAGTTTTGGCAAAGAGGAAGCAGTTCCTCCACTTTTCTACCCTTCCCCTTCATATCTTCATATACACTTTCTTTGTCTGATACAACTTTTCATCAATTTTCACACCTATATTGTATGTATCATTTGCTAAATCAAGAATCTTAGGCTTAAATCCGATGTGCATTTGAAAGCACATTTGGTTGAAAGTGCATTTGCTGATTAACATAACTCAATAGTAAAGCAAATGCTTTCAGTGTAGGCCGACTCAGGTTCAACCAGTTTTATCCCTACATAATACTGAGAAAGACTCCTTCTTGAAACCCTGGAAATCAGTTTAGGGAAAGGATGGACAAATTGTGAGCTTTCTTGTTTTTTTATGCTGCAGTTCCCAACATGGCTATGCTAGCTACACAAATGCCTCCCCCAATTCAAGATGCCATATTACCTAAAGCCAACCAATGTATTTTGACCCAAGCACCTGTTTAAATTACTTAGTTTAAATTAAATAACAACAACACAAGTGTCTCAGTTTAAATACAACAATAACAGATTTGCTACCTTTTCTCAAAGTCAAAAATCTGCTGCCTGGGGCAGTTGCTTCTCACTGCCTAATGATGATAGCACTGGCCCTGATTTCACTCATCCTATTTGTTTTTACTAACTTCCTCCAGACCTGTCCGTCTCCATATTTTGCTTTTCAGTGTCTTCACACCCAGGTTACCTGCTTTCTAAACACAGATGAGTAATGTGTTGTCAATGTTTTTTAACATTTTTGTTTGTGTGGGATGCTTAAGGAAGAGAAATTTCTATATTAAAGGGGTCGTGATATGCTGGTGATGCACATTGGGTGACATAACCACATAAATCATCACACTATTATTTTACTTAGGCAATATACCAATTTGGTGATGTGCTGAATGTTTCTAGCTACTTTGAAATGGCAGTGGAGGCATTCCATTATTATTGTACTACATTTACCTTGTGAGTAATTCTAGGAAGATCAGGGAAACCAAACAAAAGGGAAAATGGGATGATTTAAGAATGACAGGAACAGTTTTATTTTATTTTGTATGCCTGATTGCAATGATGATACTCCTGAAACACCAAAAGAGATTACTGCATATTATAGATTGAGTCATAAAAGAAAACACACAACCTTCACACTATTTGAATAGCTACTACCATTATATAACTGTAAGAGAATGACTACTGTAATTCTACATGTATCTTAATAAATTTGTTATGACATACATTCTGTGCTCACAATTTTCAATATTCTAAATGTTTTCCAAAGTAATGCAAGTAATTACACTTTACATCTGTAGATTTATTTGGGAGTGAAGTAAGTGAGTATAATGCATAAAATTGGGCACAATCTACATGGGCAAAAATCCTAAAATATTGGCTAGCCTGACTGCTGGTTGAGTCTTCACACCCAGTCCATGTACTGAAAGAAATGTAACTTTCTCTTGGTCCTGTTATCACAGGCTTGCCTGGTAAGGACACTCAGTGGCTTCTCCTGCCCTCTGATACTCCCTTCTGCAGGAGGCTAGGTTGGCCCCTCCCTGTTCTCCTTTCTCCAGAAGGCAAGACCTTTTCTCTTCAAGCATGCTTTTAAGATGTAACTGTGCCCAGAGAGGTTTCTTATTGAGGTATTTGCTTTTTCATGTTTTTGTTTTATATTTTTAACTTATTATGTTTTAATTATTTTATATTTAACCTATATTAGTGTGATGTTTTGCATTCTAAAATTTGGATTGTTTTTAAGCATCTTTTGTGAACCCCCTTGGGTCTGATTTAGAAGAAAATCTAAATTAAAGAAATGAATAGCTAGCAGTACTGAAATTGTTGACCCATGGGCCTCTCTTGCCACATGTATGTGAGCCAGGCAAGTCAGCCCCTGAACTATTCTGATGCTTTGCAGACCACTAGGGTCCTTCATTCATAGAATGGGGTACTTACACATGTCCTTCTCCTTAAAAATGGATCTTGTCCAATGCTCCCACAATCCCTCTGACAAGAAAACTAATGTACTACTTAGGAGGCAAGCCATTAGAGGCAGAGATGGGTCTAGGAGTACCCCTCTACTAAGATTCTGCTTCTTCTGTGGAGGAGGACTGTTATCCTATTCAGGACAAATTGCTTATCCAATTTCTAGGCCCAGGATCTATAGAGATTCTGTTGTATTGGGGTGCAGCTTCAATTTCCCCTTCCACATACTGAGTCCATTGTAGCATCCCTGCACTGGTCCATGAAGTTGCTGGAGCCAAGTGCATGGCTCCAGGGACTCTGATGACAAGGACAAACAAAGTGGAGTATCATTAGCTCATTAATGGCCTTAAACACATAATGACTTCACCCAGTGGCTTCATATAGACATTCACTTTCTCTGCTGGTTTGTTTCCATTCTGAATTCAAGATGCTGGTGATGGCATTCAAAGTTCTAAATGTCTTAGGTCCTAAAAACTTTAGGAGGCACTTCTCTGTAAGTACACCTGCCCAAGAACTGAGGTTTGCAGAAAAAGCCCTCCTCTGTGGGACTAACAGGGTCAATGCAGTGTGGGAGGACTTGGAAGTGAGATTTCTCAGCTGTCATACCCCAATTGCAGAATTCCTTCCCTTTGGAGTTCTGATTGATAGCAATGTTGTTTTTGTTGTGACACCAAGCCAAAACATGACATTCTGTTAAAGCTTTGGGGACCTAATTTACTGTTAAATGAACATGTCTGTGGTTTTAAATTGCTGTAGCCTTTTGAGCTGTTTAACTTGCTGATTTGGTTAATCTGCTTTTATCATTTTTAAATTATTTTCTTGTTTTCATCTGGAATTTTTCAAAATTGTTTTTAACATCTAGCTTCCTGTTGGTGAAATATGATTGCATTAGACAGATGTAAACCATTAAAATTCATTGTTAAATTTGCTTCAGAGGTTGGAATGTTCTATTGATCATATAATGATTCATATCTCCTCCAAACTCATATTTTTGTCAGTTGCAGTCCACCAAATTCAGTCATTTCCTGGTCAGTGGAGAGCACTGGGATCAGCAGACAAGCATCCAACTATTTTTCTATACCTGAACACAGAATAACAACATCCTCTGCACTCTGTGTCTGTTACAGGCTGAGCACTATTTTAGTATATATGTTTTGCAAAACTTAAGTGTCTGAAGTCTGATATTAAGACATAAAGGTGTCTGCAGAGTAAAAGCCAAATGTCTGTCTAAGAAATAAGAATGGAATGGGTGTTCAACAATTCTCCAAATGTGGTTGGAATGCGATGTTCCTGACCACTCAGGAAAAACTGACAGGAAGACAAACTGAACTTGGAAAGTTCCTACAAGTTGCAGGAATCTTTTTGTTTGTTCTCAGCACAGCAAAATAGTGCAACTTTGTAAACTCTACACAGCCTTCAAAGTTGCAAAATTGGAATACAGTACAACTCTCTAAGGCAAAATTGTGTACCTATACAAAATAAAACTGCATAATTTTTATAAGCATCTGAATGGTTCAACATTGAAAAGAGGAGAATGGAACAGAACATTCTTTGAATGCTAAACCCTAATGTTGTGCACCTGAACTGTGAAAACTATGGCGGTTTGCAGACCACCCTTTTGGAGCGGCCTGTTCCCACCCCTTTCCCTGCCAGATCGGGGCTTCAGCTGCCACAGCGGCAGCCTCTGAGGCCCCGATCCGCCACTTTCCAGGCCACAGGGAAGCGGCAAAAGGCCGCTTCCCCGTGGCCTGGAAAGGGGTGTCCTTGGGGCTTCATGCCCCAAGGACACCTGACAGTGGTGGGGAACAAGAGAAAGGGGCCACTCAGCTTCTTTCTCTTTTGTGTTGCTAGCACAGCCGTGTAAAGGCTGCGCCAGTGACACAAACCTGAAAAGAGCTCTGTTTCAGAGCTCCTTCTGGCACCGTGGAAAGGGCGCCCCAGGCGCCCTCGCGCGGCACCAGGACATCACTTCCACGCTGCTTTGTTTGGAGACGACGTGGTCGTGACATCCCAATGATGGTGCCCATGTAGAATGGGCACCGACATTTTGTACATACTAGGTACATACTAGGGTTAGGGCATCCGGAAAGGACGGGCCTGGAATGGGCCACTGACTACTTTCTCTTCTAATATCCTTCATCCCCATCAGGGCTGCTCCTTTCCTGGTGCCCCTTCTCTGCTATTGTCTCCCTATACAGACAGGTCAAAATAAAGCTGCTTCAGGCCACTTTAGAGGTATGCTGTTTAAATTATGCATGTGTCCTAAGAGGCCAGAAGCGGCGCCAAAGTCACAATCCAGTCATAAGGACTGGAGCACAGCTTTGGCACAGCTTCCAGACTCTTAGGACACGTGCATCATTTAAACAGCATACCTCCAAAGTGACCCGAAGCAGCTTTATTTTAGCAGTCTGTATGGGGCCTCAGATTCTTTTTCCACAACTTGCTCTCTGAACTCTCCAGGCTCTGAGTTTGTGATACCTTTCTTTCTAGACCTGTCTGCCTACTCCAATTTCCTGATTCTTTCTCATCGCTGCTAATTTGTTTCTTACTCACCAAGGCTGCTCCACTTCATCTGTCCTTTCCTCTGCCACTCTTTCTCAGCTATTGTTGTTGTTGCTGCTGTTGCTATTTTGCTCCTTCAATACTCTGGGTTCTGAGTCTGCACTCCCCTTCTTTCTTGACTTGCCTGCCTACTTAAACTAGAAGGCAAAAGGGGATTGATAGTGATTTGTGTTTCATACTTTCATTGAAGCAAGATTAGGAAACCAGCCCCCAAACACCAGTATGTAATACACCTTTATTTGTTTGTTTGTTTTAATTTTTGGTACCTAATCCATCCACTCCTGTGTGGTCTTTCCTCTCTTTCTCAAAAAGGTGTGCAAAATGAGACAGGCATGGGAAGGGGCAGACCTACAATTCAGAAAGTTGTGCAGTTCTGAGTAAAACTTAGAGTTTCTTGAAAATGCAGTTTTTAAATGTTGCAGTGAGTTTTCTGTCCTTCATGGGAGAGGGAGGCAGAAATCTTGAATATTTTGAAGGGAAGAAATAGCAATGCCTTTCCCTTGACATCTGTTGGGCAGTGGGAAAATCAAGGATTTCTGTCCATAGTAAGAAATACATACCTACCATCTAGTTCTCGCCATATAACCACATGACCCAAAACAAAGAAGATGAAGGAAAAATAATAAATAAATGAGCAAAGTATTGAAAAGAAACCAAACAAAGGGATGCCACATCAGTATGATAGTGCTAATCAGGTTGATGCAATTGTGTGCTGGCACAGAAAGCAAATTAATGGTCAGTGATTGGTCATTTAGTGGCCTTGTATAGACAGCTGTTGAGATGTCATTTTTTACTGAATGAGAGAATCTTCGTTGACATTAATGGGGATTAGCTGAATTCATCCCCAATTGACCAGACAGATGTTTGAGATAGTTTAAAAGGTCCCTCCTGAGAGATGAATTTAGCTTGTTTTGTGATAGTCTCCAACATATCAAGACTTGACTGTTTATGGTAGCTTTTATGTTATTGTTTTTGTTGCTGCTGTTCCTAGTTAGTAAATACCCTTTTGGTTGGTAAGAATATAATTGGAAATACTTTTTTGGTTGCTAAGAAAGAGGGAGAGAGAGTTCTTGCTCTTGGTATAAAATAGACTATATTGTGTGTGTATGTGCCTGTGCCTCTCTGTGTGTGTATTATTTAGACAGAATAATGCCTGTGGAAGAATATTACTTTCCATGGATGGCTGTGAGTTTCATCCAAACAACACATATAGATTTATTCTTTACAAATGTTAGACTAGATGGCTTCCTCAGGGTGATGTTTGATAAGATACTAATATGATGTCAGATTTGTGATGCTTTATGTGAACTCTACCAGCAATATATAAATTATGTGCCCAGATAATTTTCTATGTTCCTACCCATGGGGAGTAGCATGTGTTTATGTGTGTGCTTGTCCATTTTAATAATTTTTAAAAAAACCCCAAAGACATGTAAGCTTCCTTCTCATTCTCCCACATTAAAAATCCTGGAAGATCAATACTTAAGTAAGTTTAAGTGGAATGTTGACATTAAATCTGCCTGCTTGAACTATACTGTTGTTTGAGTAGAGAGCCCAGGTAATTAGGAGGTAATGAGCAGGGTCTCCAAACAGACAGAGGTTAGCTCAAACCCTCAACCTAAAGAGATGGGATGGGGAACTATACCTGTTTCTCGTCTACTGATAGAAGGAATAGCTAAAATCTTATTTGGTGCTCCCTCTTTTCTCCATTAACTGGGGAATATCTCGATTTCAGGGGCTGTGGCTGAGAAAAGGTGGATGGGGGACTATTTTAGCTATGTTTCATCTACATGTCCTGATGGTTGTCATTGTTTTATTTTATATTCCACTTTAGGAGTCTGCGGTTATCTATAATTTAATAGATAATGCATAAATAAATATTAAACAGCATGGAGGACAGGATGGAATTCTGTGGCATCCCTCAGTTACTACAGTATCACTGAACAAGACTCTCTTTGGAATCAGCCCTGCAGATAGGACTGAAACCACAATAGCACAACATCATTTACTCCAGCCCATAGACCTAGTTCAGTAGGTTACCACAACCATTTGGAGAACTAGGAGCACTTTACACCTGGAGTCGAAAGGCAAATGTGTGGGGTAGATGGAAGGTGGTTGGGCAAGTAGATGACAGACATAAACACTTTCATACTATGTTGTCCCATTCCCGAATGCACAACTGGAAACATGGTAAAGTCAGAAGTAGATTCATCTCAGGGTAAAATGAATTATTCCTGAACTGAGTGAGATATTGTTCATTTTTCTCCAAATATGATTTGAATCTGACATGTGTGTTGCCCATCCCTAGTTTCTTTTGCCAGTTTAAAGTTTAGGTGGATCCAGAGAAAAACTGCAGGAATAAGCAATGCTTAGAACAAGTGTATTCTACTAAAACGTTACATATTCTGACTGAGTTGAAGAAATAATCATAACCAGATCTAATAATGAGGAGACTGTCTGAGGGCATATCCTTCAACACTCAGTAATTATATGCTGGTGGCCGGGAAGGCTGCTCAGTTGACATGGCCTCCATCCAGGCTTGAGTTCTTGCATATAACACTGTGTCTTCTCTGTCCAGTCACTATGCAAGAGTTGGTTCAATTTAACCTAGAGAATTATGGACAATCTAGCCATTCAGTGCAACAGTGAGGAGAACTGAAGAGTAAATTAAGGGCCTTCTTGAGGCTATAGTGTAGTCATCAGTATGTAGACATAGTTTTGTAAATAATTTACATTTAATTTATATTTTCTGTTATTCATTGGAATGTTGTTATAAGGCAACATCTCCCAGAATAACAAATATGGAGTTGCTCAATCCATAATGGATATTCCACTATTTCTAAAATAATATTTCAGATTATTCTGCTACACACACACACACACACACACACACACACACACCATATACAAACACAATGGCAGCAAATGTACTATTCTCATGTGCTACACTCTTTCACATGTTCAGTGAATATAAAAGGGGAGAACTGGAATTACACCTACTGTCCCATATCTTGACCTCTGTACAGAACCTGTGTACAACTTGTACATCCCAATGCCTGGTTTTTTAACTGATTTATGTTTGTGTTGTTTTAGCTCTTGTTCTCTCCCCCCCCACCTCACCCACCCTTTGCTCTTGTTTCTGGTATTTCACTACTAGGCAGATTTTAAGGTAAATTTTAGAGCTGGCTGGCACAATCCACCATGATACTTGTTTCTAATTTGGCATGAATAATTTTCTCTAAGGACATCAATTGGTGATCAGCTGAAATACAGTTGATGACATATGCAGGCATAAACTAAAGGTTGTTGTGGAAGGATATATCCAGCAAGTCCTTTATGCAGTAACCTTTCCCCCCCAATCCCAGAACACCTGTCCAGTCAACTCTCAGATAATGTTTACATAGCCACTTAGTGGGTGTGGGGCAAGAGACAACCAGGCTGCATCTGCCACAGGAAACATAAGGAGGATGCTTTCCTCATGGACCTCTAGAGGGAACTTCCAGAGGTCTAGTAGGACAATATGATTCTGGCTTCAAAAACACAGCTGGATGCTACCTGAGTGCCTCCCGTCATCCTATAGCCATTAAAGGGCCAGAAGGAATGCTCTCATAGGTGATATGACA
Source organism: Sceloporus undulatus (assembly GCF_019175285.1). Taxonomy (NCBI): domain Eukaryota; kingdom Metazoa; phylum Chordata; class Lepidosauria; order Squamata; family Phrynosomatidae; genus Sceloporus; species Sceloporus undulatus. The sequence continues at coordinate 281,546,673 of NC_056523.1, forward strand.
TCTGTATGTACTGATGTGGGTAGGAGACATAAATACACTGGCATAGGTACTCTTGATGGATGTATACATTCCACCAAGCTGATGTCTCCAAATTCCACATGCTAACATGAAAAGGGTGGTCATTTTTGTGTTCTGATGTAAATCTATGGGCATTTTAACAAATGAGATATGTAAATTTCATCTTGAACTTAGTTTCAAATCTAGACAGATCAGGTCTGAAAGAGTATAAACTGAATTGGTCACTAAACCAAATCAAAGGAGCCTTCTGTGGCATTACTAAATAAACTTTTTAAAAATACCTAGATGGATAGAGAGAATATTACATGAAGTACTAGATCATGTAGTGCCCCATGTTGCTGCCCGGTACTCTGTTCTGGGTGTTAATCTGATAGTAAGGTAGATGGGAGGAAGCTGTGTTTTGTACTATGAGCCAGCAGTTTATACTAAATTCAGCTTTCAACCCCTCCCTCCCAAAAGCATCCATTTTAGTTGCTTTTTAAGAAATTAAAAAGAAAAGTGTTTTTTTTCTTTAAAAGTGTAACTATAAAAGTAACTAAGGGGCTCGACAGACCGCCCCAAAAGGGCAGGCTGGAGCTTTCTGTTTTAGCTCCCAAGGGAGCCCACACCAGCCAAACCACGCAGGTTCCCTCCACACCAAAAGCAACATGGAAAAATCGGGTTCTTTTTGGCATGTGCGGGCGCTGTCATCATTGCACCATTAGTGCACTGTGGTGCGTCAATGACACAAGTGAGGCACCCTGATGTATGGATGTGACGGCGTGCTTGCATCATCATGGTGGCCACCGTGTGGATGGGAGGCCACCATGGTGGCGTCATCCGTATGGGCTAGGGTTTGGGAACGTGCACTTGGTGTGCGCCCCCAAACCCTAGAATCGGCGCCAACATGTCTGTCTCTGGCCTAAGTATGTTTTGGAGATCTTACATCCATAACAGTATCAAATTACTTTTAATAAGAAGCTTTTCAAGCTCTGTGTTGTTACTGAACACATCCTGTGTCACAGAATTGCATTTGTGTAACAACAGATTGCTTTTAATTTGGGTGTGAAAAATGTACTTGCTTTTATTGTTTGCAACAGCTGAATAAATCTTTTATTTTTTGTATCATTAATGAATGTTGCTGAAGATATATATTCAGTAGCTGCCCAAGACTACCTTGTTCGTTACTTCTTGGTAACACAGAAAGCACATTGGACTATCACAAACTAGACATTAATTAAGGTAAGCAGGAGACTGGAGGAGATAATTACAGTTACAAAGTGTAGAAGATGTTGAAAAGAGTAGTGAGAATGTTCTAAAAGGGGAGGGGGATGCGGTGTGTGATCCTTCAAAATACCATGAAAGAAGAGCTAAGAATCACATTGGAGTTACAGAATTTATTCTGCTTAATTATTGTGTTAACACCTCAAGGATTTTCTATTAAAATGACCCTCGAATATAGAATTCTTTTTTGTTATGCATATAATTTCTGTCCCCCTCCATTATTCTGATCAAAGATGTGGAGGATTTAGTCACTTCTCTCTCTCTCTCTCTCTCTCTCTGTGTATGTATGTCTGTATTTATGTATGTAGTATAGATTTACATGCATAATGGCTATAACAACTTGTAAGAGTTAGAGACATAAGTCCTAATGATTCAAGAATAGAAGCAGTCCTGATTTTAAATGGTATTTTCATCTCTATTCAGAGACTGTCAGCTGGAATAATTAAAAATGTTAGATGTAATCTATCTGCAGAGATCAACCCAAGGATCAGTGGCTTTCTCCTTCTTGGTTCCTATCTAGCATTAGGCATGGATAGAAAAGAACAGAGTGTTTCTAGGAATGTGTGGTTACACACATTACACACATCACAAGGCAGCAAACACACAGTGTGTACACTACAGATGTGTGTATTTATAAAGTCTTGATGTTATCACTTCTCTGTCTCTGTGTGCTGCCCATGCCCTGTTTTGTTGCCTTTTTCAAGAGCTGAGATCTGTTCTTTTCCTTGATTATTTGGATTTTTTAATCTATCTCTTCCAACCATAAACCCTTCTAAAAATTTTGAATTCTATTCCAAAACCTGACTAGTTGGAAATAAACAACAGGCTGCAAGTTCATATCTTCCAGCGTTCTCTCACCAGATCTTCATCTTCATGCTTATTAGTTTAGTTTAGTTTAAGTTTACTATAGCTATATCCGTCTTGGAGTGTAGATTTCATCTTTTTAATTCTGACACCCATTAATGCTAACATTTTACCACTTCCCATACAAATGCTCAAATTCTTTTCAGCAGAAAAACAATACCAGAGAAACACAGTATTTACACAATGACTTTTGAAAAAAAATCTATAGCTATTTGGCAAGCATAAACCTAGCTCTTATCTAGTGAATTAAAAATGACAACAAAGCAACAGAAAAGTGTAAGAATACCTTCTATGGAGAAGGACTTTGTCTCTAATGAAGGTAGAATTTTTCAGAGAAGCTGCTCACTTGGATAACAATTGCACACATATCAAAGTGGATATGAAGAGCATGATAATGTGACTGTATTTCAAGAAGGGTTAGTGTAGATTAGACATATTATGAGTCAAAGAAGAAGGAGGGGAACACCCACCCCCTTATAAAGGTGAGAGCTTTTGGCTGCACAAGGAACAGCCCTCCATCCTTTTTAAGCTTCTATCTGCCTGAGCACAAAACAGATTCTATAACTATACAGCAGTGACAGAAGTAGGCTACGGATTTGCGTCTATGTCCAATCAGTGGCAATATGCATACTAATATGTGGCACAGCTTGTGTAATGAAGTTCCCAGCATGCTGCCTGAAAAGGTATCCTCAAGTGTGCTGCTTGATTTATTTCCTCTGTCAAAAGGCAGGACAGTGAGGACTTGTCCTCCTCTACTGTACGTGCAAGAATACTCTGTCATTGTTTGAAATTTTAATAACATCTGGAAGCTGAGCCTTAGTTACATTATTTAGCAAGGTTACTTCTGCAATTCCTTTTCATTCTTTGGAAAATAGTATTGAAAGAGTTGTTCCTCTCTTGATTCTGGGGAATCAGATGCCATAAGCAAGGGCAGATTCATTGCCTTTGTCAACAAATACCTATTGAGAGACTGCCATTTCACACTGTACATTCATCTTCTCAACTACAGCCTTCTAAAAAAAATTCAGACATCTAACAAAAGGGAAAATGCTATTGTTTGATACGTAGGAAACTGATTGCAGGGGAAGATCTGGCCCAGAACCCCCATTCTTCTTTTATTGATAAATCCATGAACAAAACCAATAGAGATAAGTGGGGTTTTGCATTTTCACAATTATGAGAAACAATCATTTTTTTAAGTTTATTTATTTTTTACATTCTTACTGAACCCACAGACAAGTTAGTGTGAGCATACAATGTATGTGTGAATGCTATGCAAATTAGGGAATAAGCATGTGTGGAATTATTCCCCAGTTAGAACAATGGTAGCAATATATGGGCAACTAGTTACTGATCACAAACATAGCATTCCTTTACTCAGTAGCTACTAGTTTGATGTTACCATAAGAAGTATGTTTATGTGTTCAAGTTGTTTCCTGTTTATAAATCTTAGCCACATCCTCTCTCTTCCTACAAATGTTAACTTGCAGTTAATCTCAGTGTGTTCCTTCTCCAATAACGCTAGAAGAGGTAGAGGGTAGCAGAAAGAAAGGAAGACCACACGCCAGTTAGATGGACTCAATCAGGGACATCACAGAACTAAATTTGCAGGACCTAAGCAAATCAGTGGAGGACAGTTAGTCTTGGAGATTTCTAATCCATGGCATTGCTATAAACTGGGGTCATCCTGAGGGTAGTTAACAATGGCAACAAGACAGATATACCCTCGGTTTGGCACTTAATTGGCTAGATGTCATTCATGCTGGACTTGGGGTTTGGGGCCATGTCGCCTGATCGCCATACTGGGAGGAAGGGAAGGAGGCTGTTTTGTTTCTCTTGTACAGACAAAGCCTGATTTGGGGTAGCGGAAGACTCTTTGTTGTTCTGTTGGAGGCAATAGTTCTTTCCCCCTCTTTCCCTCACCTTCCGCTCCTCCTCCTCCTCCACACTTTTGGCAAAAAAATCTCTATTCCTGCAGAAGGAGAAGAGGAGGAGGAGAAGGGAATGAAGGAAGGAAGGAAGGAAGGAAGGAAGGAAGGAACCCTTCCTTCCCCTCCTTACCAACCCACCCTTCTATGCAGTCACTGTGAAGGGGAGATAAATCTCTACATTTTCTCTTCCTCTGGGGGAGATAAAAGGCCCCCAGAATTGGTGCCTTTTTTGAGGGAAGGATGGTCAGGAGGGAGGGCAGATGACATCTCCCTTCCCTCTCCCTTTCTCATGCCTCCAAAGCCAAGGATAGGAGAAGGATGGCAAAACAGGTTGCAAACATTTTGCAGTTTTTTGGAGGGGTTGGTGGGAAAAGAGCACTCTCCCTTTTTGGAAGACAGGTCTGGGGGAAAGAGGCTCACTTAAAGGCTGGAAGGGGGCGGGTTTTCCTAGTAAGAGGGCTCCAACCCAGGGAGAAATACAAAAACAACAACAACAACATCTGGATCTATTTCCAACTGGATTCAGGACGGGATACGGAGTGGAGAGTGCCATGGCCGCCTTAGTCGATGATCTCCATCTGGGCATTGACAGGGGAAGTGTGACCCTGTTGGTGCTCTTGAACATCTCAGCGACATTCAATACCATTGACTATGGTATCCTTCTGGAGCGAGTTCGGTATTGGAGGCACTGCATTGCAGTGGTTCCGGTCCTACCTCTCGGGCAGGTTCCAGATGGTGTCACTTGGGGACAGTTGTTTGGCCAAGAGGGAGCTCAAATTGGGTGTACCTCGGGGAGTGATTCTGTCCCCAATGCTATTTAACATTTACATGAAGCCACTGGATGAGATCATCTGCAGACATGGGGCGGGGTGTTATCAGTACGCTGATGACACCCAAATATATTTCTCTATGTCTCAGACTGAAGCAGTGACTAAGGATGGCATCTCTCCTCTGAATGCCTGTCTTGGGGCGGTAATAGACTGGATGACGGAAAACTGACTCAAGCTGAATCCAGGTAAGACGGAGGTACTTGCTGTAGGAACCCCGAATCCAGGAATGGAGTTGTGTCAGCCAGTTCTGGATGGGGTCACAGTTCCCCTGAAGGATTCGGTCCGCAGTTTGGGAGTGCTCCTTGACTCGTCGCTCCAACTGACAGCTAGGTGGATGCAACAGTTAGGAGCGCCTGTTATCAGCTTCGTCTGATACGCCAACTGTGCCCCTTCCTGGAGCCGAGGGACCTGGAAACAGTAATACATGCACTGGTAACCTCTCAACTGGACTTCTGCAATGCACTCTACATGGGGCTACCTTTGTACCACGTTCGGAAACTTCAGTTGGTAAAAATATGGCAGCCAGATTGATTACGGGAACTTCTAGGAATGACCATATAATACTGGTCTTGAAGTCCCTGCACTGGCTGCCTATTAGTTTCTGGGCAAAGTACAAGGTGTTGGTGATTACCTTTAAAGCCATACATGGCTTGGGCCCAGAGTACTTGAGGGAACGCCTTCTTCCCTATTGTCCGTCCTGCACACTAAGGTCCTCTGGAAGAAATCTACTACAGCCAAAAAAATCTAGGCTAACATCAGTTTCCCAGAGGGTCTTTTCTATTATTGCTCCAAAACTATGGAATGACCTGCCAGAGGAGATCTGTCATATTTCCACTCTGACAGCTTTTAAGAAAGCACTCAAGATGGATCCCTTCCAGCAGACCTTTCCAACTTAGTTACCCTCCCCAGATATAGAGATGTTTGTCCATGTATCTGTTTATTCTTCCCCACCTATCTTTCTGCCTATTTTTTTGTTTAATGTATTTAATGTTTTTATACTATTACTGTCTAATTCTGTTTTAGTACTGGGAATGGGGGGTAGGTCTAGGGTTTGATTTTTTTTTAAAACTCTATTGTAACTTGATGTATTTTATTGTTGTAACCTGCCCGGATTCTTCGTGATTGGGCAGGCTAGAAATAAATCTTTATTGTTATTATTATTATTATTATTAATTGTGGTGATTTTGTATCCCACTT
>NC_056523.1:281552785-281571599 GCF_019175285.1 Sceloporus undulatus
TTCTCCTCAGATTGGGTCCCAAAGCAGCTTTGGGTTAATAATGATAATAAATTATTATTATTATTATTATTATTATTATTATTATTATTATTATTATTATTATTATTATTATTATTATCAGCATAATATTGAACAAGTTTTAACCTTATAAGACTAGTAAAGTGCCTGTTATGTTAGCATATTTTAATTCTTCTTAATAAAGAAATTTGTTATAGTTTTTTTTTCTTTATTAAATACTACAATTTACCAAATAACAATCGACCATACAATACAATAACATATAAAAAAATTTTCTCTTCTCTTTCTTATCTTATCCTGTTACTTCCTTTAGGATGGATTCATTCCTTTCTCCAATGGCTACAAATTTCCACAAGCTCTTATATCCACATTTAAACAATCTATTTCCAATTCTTAAGATATATCTTCTATATCTATATTTCCGTTTTCTATTCTAGTTCCTTATTAGAATTCTGATATCCACTCACCCCAATGATCTCTTAATCCAACAATCCTATTCAGTATTTTACCTGGAATCCTATTATATTATTCCCTATTGAACATATTTTATCCATGGGTCCCATACCTGGTGAAAATCATCTAATGTCCCCTTTCCCAGTAATGTTGTTAGTTTATCCATCTCGAGAAAGCTCATCATTTTTAATTTCCATTCTTCAATCGAAGGTATTTCTTCCGTCTTCCACTTCCTTGCAACAGAAGATCTTGCTGCCACTATCATATGAAATAAGAGTCTATCTTTATTTGAATCATCTTTAAATTCATCGGTAATGTTCAGAAGATACATTGTTGGGTTTAATTTTCCTTTAATTGGTAGAACCTTCTTTATTTCTTTATGTACCTCTTTCCAGAATATATTTAATGATGGGCAATTCCACCAGCTATGAAAGTAAGTGCCTACTTCCTTTTTACATTTCCAGCAGGAACTATTTTTATTAAACATTTTTGAGAGTTTAAATGGTGTCAGGTACCATCTGTACATTGATTTGTAAATATTTTCTTTAATTTCCATGCTGGGTGTTGATTTCAATCTTCCATTCCAAACTTTCTCCCACTGTTCCAGATGAATTGGTTCCTTTATATCTTTAGCCCATTTTATCATATATTCTTTAATAACATCTGTTTCCATTTCAAAATCTCTAATTAAATTATAAAAATTTGCTATTTGTTTTTTTGGATTTTTAATGTTTTTTTCTAATTGTGTTTCAACTACACCTATTCCTTCCATCTTTTTATCTACCGAAAACCTTTCTTTAAACTGTCTATATGCAAACCAGTCACATTTATATCCATCTGAAATAAATTCATCTTGTGTTTTGATTATTCTCTGGCCCTCTCTCATTTTTGTCAAATGTTCATATGTTGCCCAGGTATTCTCTTTTATTACTATTCGACTAAACATTGCTTCATTTGGCGACGCCCAGATTGGAATTACAGGACACCATTTTTTCTTATATCTTGTCCATATTCTGATCAAAGATTTTCTTATTATATGATCATTGAATTTTCTGTCCAGTTTAATTTTGTCATAAAATAAATATCCGTGCAAACCATAGTTTAAATCAATTTTCTCCAAATTTAATGTTCTATTTTTATCTAGTCTAATCCAGTCAACCAGCCAGTCCAAAACCGCTGCATAATAATACCATTTCAGGTTCGGTAATGCTGTCCCTCCTCTTTCTATTGCATCTTGCATTACCCTTGTCTTAATGCGTGATTTTTTATTTTTCCAAATGAAGTTGTTTAAATCCTTTTCCCATTTTATGAATGGCTTATCGTTAATTATGATCGGGAGGGTCTGAAATTGATACAACATTTTTGACAAGATCATCATCTTTATTGTTGCAGTTCTTCCCATCCATGATATATTTAAGTTGTTCCATCTTGCCAACTCTTTTTTTATCAGGGTCCAAGTCTTTTCATAGTTATTCCTAAACAGGTCCATATTTGTAGTTGAAAGGTTGCAGCCCAGATATTTAACCCTATTCTCGAATTTGAAACCCGTCTTTTGTCCTATCAATAGTTTTTCATCTTTATTTAAGTTTAATCCAAGTAGTTTTGTCTTATCAAAATTTACACGATATCCGGATACTCTACCAAATTTTCTCAGAATTTTCAGTAATTGTTCACAACTTTCCGTTGGTTTAGCAATTGTCTGGACCAAGTCGTCTGCAAATGTTCTAAGTTTGTATTCCTCTTTTTTGTATTTAAATCCTTCAATTATATCATTATTTCGAATACTTACTAAGAGAGGTTCTAAAACTAGTATAAAAAGTAATGGAGACAATGGACATCCCTGTCTAACTCCTTTGGTTATCTCACATGTTTTGGTTTTTTCTTCATTTATCAAAAATTTAGTCTCTTGTTTTCCATACACTGTTTCAATCATATTTAAGAAATTCAGGCCCACTTTGATTGTTTTCAATACCCCAAACATGAAGTTCCAATCTACGTTGTCAAAGGCTTTCTCTGCATCAATGAAAAATAAAGCCATTTTTCTATCAATTCTTTTTTCATGGATTTCAATCAAATTAATAATATTCCTAATATTGTCTTTAATATGTCTGTTAGGTAGAAAGCCGTTCTGGTCAGGATGAGTCCATTCTTTTAATATTGTTTTTAATCTAGAGGCCAATATCGATACAAACAATTTATAATCAGAGTTCAATAATGCAATAGGTCTATAATTTTTTGGAATCAACAAATCTTTCCCTTCTTTTGGTATTAAAATTGTCGTGGATTGCAACCATGTTTGAGGTATTTTACCTTCTTTAATTTCATTCATCAATTCCACCATTGGTAATTTTATTTGATCTTCACAAATTTTATAAACTTCATTTACAAATCCGTCCGGTCCTGGCGATTTCCCAGGTTTGCTAGAAGAGATAGCTTGTGAAAGCTCTTGCACTGTTATAGGGCCATTTAATTTTTCTCTTTGCTCCTCTGTAAATTCTTTCAGATTCACTTTCTCCAAATATTTAACTATTTTGCCTTCATCTACTTTGTTCTTCTTATATAACTCTCTATAATAATTTAAGAAAATCTTTTTAATTTTTTCCTGGTCTGTGATTATAACCTCATCTTTCTTAACTGCAATTATTGTTCTTTTGGCTTTCTCCCTTTTCAATTGTGTTGCTAATAATTTCCCTACCTTATTCGCAGATTCAAAGTATTTCTGTTTCACGTACTGTATTTCATTTTTTTCTCCATCTCATCTACCAACAGGCCTCTAATTTGACTTTGTAGAATTTTTATTTCATATTGAATCTTATTGTTACTAGGTTCTTTCATTAGTCTTAATTCTTTCACTTGTAGTGAGTCTTTCAATTTATCCAATTCTCTTTCTTTACTTTTCTTTTTTTCCACTGCTTTTTTTTATCAGCCACCCTCTTATCACCGATTTCATGCCATCCCATATATTCTGTAATGATGTCTCATCATTCCAATTTTCTTTAAAGTATAATTCAATATTTTCCTTTAATTCTTTCACCAACCTCTCATCTTTCAACAGTCCTGTATTTAATCTCCAGTTATATTCTCTTTTACCTAATTTTAGTTCTAATTGAACCGGGCTATGGTCTGACCAGATTTTAGGGATTATTGTCACTTTACTTATATTTTTAATAAAGAAATTTGTTATAGTTTTTGATTGGTTTTATTTTACCACATTGACTTTATTCACCCAAAATTGTAGGCTATTTGTCCTGGACTGCAGCCAGCACACACAGACACACACCGATAAGAATGGCTCAGCTCAGCAAGTGGATGCAAAACACAGACCTTGCAATGATTCAGCGTGAAAGCAGTCCGAGAAGTCAAGCTGAGGTCAGGATACCAGAAGTCAAAGCAATCCGAAAGCCAAGCCAAAATCAGGATACTGGGAGTCAGAGTGGTCAAAGCAGTCTGAGATCAAAGCAGCCAGAAGATAACAAGGGTCCGGTCCGAGGTCAGAGCAACAAGGAATCAAGATACAAGAAGTCAGTGCTAGCAGCAATCACACCAAGGGATCATGCAATAAACTCTGGCAAACAGTGAAGGTCTCTCAACAGTTTAAGTAAGGTAAACTCTCCCCGTGCCACCTGAGGCTGGTTGGCTGATTGCCTCTCTGCAGTCCTCTTGGATCTGCACCTGCAAGCACTCTCAGTCCTTCTCTCTTTGAACGTAGGCACCTCCAGGCAAGCTTCCTCCCCAGAGTCACCACTAAGCTGTTGCACCATAGGAGGCCCCTCTCTAGCACTAGGACCTGGTTGGGCCTCCTCCTCGGGGGCTGGGAGAGCACAGCTGGGACCTGGCAGAGCAGGATTGCCACCTGGTGTAGCCTCAATCAGCTCGTGCTCTGGAGGAGGCTCATCCTCCTCCTCATCCTCCGAGAGCTGATCTTGGCTGGCCATGACACTATTTAATAACCACTCACCAAGGTTATTAATATTTTGGTTTATTGTTGTATAATCCCTTAATATTAACATTATGGGGACTTTCTTGGGATTTTAACTCAATATTCCAGTTCTTAGCTTCTCAAAATGGTGGCACTTAGTCTGGACCCCCTCCTTCCCAAAATCCTGGCTATGTCCCTGCTAACTGTCAGCCAGAATATGATGTGAGAATTGGAGAAACCTAAACATATTAAACCTGACTGTCATAAGAGCCTAAGAAGAGCCTTGTTGGATCAGACTAAACACTTTTATAGTCCACCCTTCTTTTTAGATAGTAGCCAACCAGAAAGTCAGAGTAAGTCCCCAGAAGACAAGTGCAATTCCATTTTCCCTTACAGGGTCATATGAGAAAAATACTATCCTAAGCAATAGTCTTATTAGCTGAAATTCCTGGGAGATTATTGACAATATACTGCTTATGGAATATCCTTCCCCACTTCTTCCATTGAAAAATAAAGGCTGGCCTGGCAGAAAAACATATGGAAAACAGTGAATCTGTGTCCTTTAGGATTGTAGCACTCAGGTATGGGTAATGCAAATTTTAAAAAAATGCTAATAAAGTCAGAAATTTCCCAGTGGGGGAGTAATGGAATGCTTTTTAAAAAAGCTACTTTCACTTAATGACTAAGACCTCCCCCCACCTTCTCTTTTTTTGCTAAGAGCAATTTGGCTTCTTCTAGCAAGTACCAGAGAAGTGGGGAGGGGGAAGCACTATATACTGTAGATTAAATTTCTTTACTGCTTCAGCTGTAACGTTGAAGCTGCAGGCTGAGATGTATAAGAAATGGTAATTTATCTGACAACCACTGCTCATTTTTCTACCTGGAAGATTAGGTGAATGTCCTGTGTGGAATGGGACTTCTCAAACACTCAGACATAAACAGAAAGTGTAGAAGCCAGGCTTGTGACATGTATGTTCCTTCATTTCATTTGAGGTTGCTAATTGCAGAAACAGCGCTGGCAGAACACTGAGGCCATACATAACCTGTTGAAATTCTGTCAGGATTTCTCTCTGCTTTCACTTTAAAACATTGTTTAGTAAGAGTTTCCAACAGAGAGTAGGAAAAAATATATACAGTGGATGAACAGATACTTTGGATTAGGATTATTCTCACCATGAGTCTCTTTGCTTATACTGATTTTCATACACTTACCCATTCAAGACAAGTGTGATGAAAAATAGCCAATCTGTCAGGAACCTCTCCTATGTAAGTCTCTTTCTTTTGAATTGAGTTGGTGCCCCAGAGGATCTTGGTTGGTGGTGCCAGGTTGTAAATTCCACAGTTTCTCCATTGCTGTGCGGAACAGAGCTAGTCTGGAAACAGAACACCTAAACATAAATGTAAACCTAGCAGTGCTGCTAATAAAGGAAGAGGAAAAAGACATATTTTGCCAACAAATACCATTTTATGAGGTATGCTTTAAGGAAAACAGGCAAATAAGAGTACACTTAAAAAAGAAAAAGGTACTCTGTGTGTGTCCTGTTACAGTTCATTAAATGTTTTCTCCCACATCCCTTCCTGGGCCTGCTTTGGCAGGTCTTAGCCTGGTCTGCCCAAAGTCCAATTTCCCCCTCTTTCTTGCTAATTGGTCCTCCATGCTGTATAATGATGTACTTTTGTATATAAATGGGATGGTATTACACTGACACTGTATGGGATGGAGGGTGTTGCAGATCTTTTTTTAAAAAAAGATAATTTTAATATTTCTGTAAATTTCAGCATCTAGAGTTTATGAAATTGCCATAGAAAACTTATAAGACATAGGGAAACTCACATTAGTACTTCTTTATCAGTACTATAGGAGTGTATCTTTTTTCCAAAGTGCTAAATCTCTCTTCCTATTCTAGATAATTTCTCTATTCACTGAAAATGGAGGGCAGGAATTTTTCTGGGTTTGAGAAACTTAAGTCCAGTTTAGGAATTTCCACTACTCTATGACTTTTTCTCACCAGCCCTCATCCAAATAAAGAACTTGAGCTAATGCAAAACTTCTAGCCAATGGGCTGCTGGGTTTCACTGAAATATTCATTTATATCATGTCTTTCCTCCAAAAATGAGACTCAAAGCAGCTTACAACAGATTAAAAGCTATGCAAAAACTTCAATAAAAGTTTAAATATAAAAGTTATTTAAAAGAAATTTGCACAATTTATAAAATTAAAAACATTGGCTGGAAACCTGTATCAGCTACTTAGTAAAGTGTATGTAACTAAGTAACTTCTCCTGGCCCAGTCCCCCATGCTCAAATGACTGGCAGAATAGAACTTCTTCTCCCCATGCAGCAAAAATAGGTTTCAAGGTAGTTGCAATTTTGGCAGTAGTGTCACAATCATGACTAAGTAGTGATCATGAATATCAGTTATTGAGTAAATCTGAACGATACAGATGGTGTCTCCCTTATATAAAATGCATGGGACCAGAACTGTTTAAGATTTCAGAGTTTTTCGAATTTTTGAATATTTTCATATACATAATGAGAAATTTTAGAGATGGGACCCAAGTCTAAACATGAGATTCATTTATGTTTCATATTCACCCAGACTGAAGGTAATTGTATACATAATGCTTTTAATAATTTTGTGCATGAAACAAGGTTTTGTACATTGATCCATCAGAATCTCATGTGAACAATTTTGGATAACAGAGCTTCCTCCTCCTCCTCCTCACCAGGCAACACCACAACCCTGAGTTACCTGGGGACATCCTAAAGCTCCTAATCCTTTAAAACTATATATATTTTACCTGCCAATTTGCAGCTGTAAACGCAACAGTGTACTCCTCCAAATAATATTTTACAACAAGTATAGTGAATAATAGTAATAGGTTGGATCCCCAGAACATTCCTGCCTTTCCTCTACACTGTGCAATCCAGTGGCTTTGAATATCCATTACCAGGTCAGGAGACTCTCCCAGGTTCGGAGAGGTGGAATGTACCAGACAACACCTGGCTGAAGTTTCATGGCTGGAAAAAGAAAGCTACCATCACCATCCCGGATCTCTGATTGTGCTAGTCTATGACTGTAATAAAGATGATCTAGAACTGGCTGAAGTCACAAGGTACAACATAATGGAGATATAGGACAATGGCAGCTTTCAGCTGTACAGTGGCAGCCAAGTGCATTTCAAGTGTGTCTCACTCTCCCCCAGCCAGTAAATAACCAAGAGAACTTGCTCTGGTGCTCCAAAGCTGGCTTTTCTGGAGGAAAGGGATGTGGAACTGTGCAGACAGAGACTAGCATCCTGCTAGTGGCTTACATGCATTTAAGTCCCTTTTGAAATGGAGCACAGAGTGCTATTCTCTTGCCCTTGTGCTCTGTCCAAAAACCTCCAACACCAGGATGTTCTGCTGCTGCTCCTTAACAGAAAGAAGGGGAAGAAGGGGGTGGTGAGTCAGACCATGAAGATCCAGTTGCACTGAGCTCTTGGGAGAAAGAAAAAGCAGGTGCACTACATTTCAAAAAGTACTCTCATTCACCACCACAACCCATGACAGAGCAGAGAACTTCCGCTTCTCTACACTCTTTTATCACCTCTTCACTCCTTCTCTTCTCTACCTTTGTGACAGTGGCAGGCATTGACAGCTGCTGGCCGGTGGTAGGACATTGAACTGTGTGTCTCTACATCTACATGTGGTATCTCAGCCAATGTGTTGCATTTTACTCAGGCATCCTCTGTATGCAAGCTGTGAATATTGTTGCTTAATATACACAGTAGAAATACTCAAGACAGAGGTATCAAGTGGTCTTTGTGAGACCCTAAATTTGCAAAAGTAAAATACTTTGTGGGTGAAATATTTGGAGAAGTGCTATTAAAACAGGCCCAAATGAACCTAGTATGCTTAGTGGCTGATAGGTTGTTGGGGGAAGTGGGAAATCATATGTGTTTGTGAGGGAGTTGAAAATTAAATAGAATGGCTAGATCCTTGTAAAGGATCTCTTCATATGAAAACATTTTGTTGCAGAATGACAGGTGCTGTTGTTTGTTCTTCTCAAACATATCTCAGTGTGTAGTCATCTTACAATTCTTACTTATATAATATGACTGAAATATCTCAGTTCAAAATTGTTTTCTTTTACATTTGGAGGTCAAAGTAAAATACTTAATTGTGGGACTAGTTTTATGTTTCTTATGTTGTTTATCACTGAAGAAGTGGGAATAAAATGTTATACATGTGGGATTTTCTTTCCTTGAAAAAAAATAACACATACTTTCCCTCCCAACCACACTTCTTTACTCAGCCCTAACCATTATAGAGTGGTGTATCTTGATACATGGGTGCCAAGCAAAAAGCCTCTGGAGAGAGCATTTATTTATATAAGGCTTGGATGACATTTATGTTGAGCATAAACCATGGCTGCACCCACCCAATGCCATTTTAAAGGTAACAATTGCTCAGTTGTGAAAAAAAAGTGTTTTCCCTAATTCCCACTTGCAAGTGTTTTAACTAAGCAAAACGGATTCTTTATATAGCATCTTCAGTGAGTCACCACAAAGCTCCTTAAATAGTTTCAAGTTTGTACTAAAAATGTAGTTAATATTGTTTTGAACTCATCAGAGTATGATCCAAAGGTTTTTCAGACATTTGTTTGGGCAACTTATTGATCTCTGAACAAACTGTGATTTAATTTACCTGCCCTGCCCCCTCAAAGAATGCTCCTTATTAAATTTTAATTTATCTATGGCAGGGATGCATAACTGTATAGGGACCAAGAAATTACATACACACACACACACAGAGAGAGAGAGAGAGAGAGAGAAGCCACCACTGTATTAGAAGCCAAAAAACTTCCATTTTCCTCTATCATCCCTCTCAAAATGGTGTCAGAAAGTTACAACCAATCTTATGTAGAGGAAAATTGAAACATTTGAAGTATTATGAGTTTGTGGGATGCTCATAGGGGTGGGGCAAGAGTATTGTGTGTGTGTTTTAATTCATTATTTATGCATTATTTGGAGGAAGGGTAGTAAGATCATGCTGATTTTTTTTTAACTTTTTTGAAGGATCCGGGAGTTGGAGGAAACTTGTAGGGGCTTTATGGGTCAGAAAAGTGAAATGAAGGGGCTTCATGCAGCCTATAGGCTGTGCTTTGCCCACCTCAATCAATGGCTTGCAATCTCTATGAAAAGTGCTTTATAAAGGGTGTGAGGAAAAGAAATCTGTTTCTTAATGACACCCTTTCCCCTTAGCCTTCTTGAAAAGTCCTTCTAGTCTGCATCTATTGCATGTGCGAAGTCTCATCCAGCAGAGCTGTTCAGGGTGGTAAGGGACTTGATTCAAATGTCTCCCACCCTGAACTCCTTATTAGAACCAACAAAAGCTTGATGTGATGCTTTTAATAACTTATTTGCAGACAAAGGCCCATTTCGCAGGGGCCTAATAGTACAGACTGGGTCTGTATTAGGGTTAGAAAGGGGCGTCCCTTCCGGATGCCCCTAACCCTAGTACGGATAGACTCTGTACAATATGGCGGCACCCATTCCACATGGGGGCCGCCATTGCTACGTCACCACCACGCCGCCTCCAAACGAGGCAGCGCGGTTGTGACGTACTGGCGCTGTGCCAGGGCACATAGAGTGCCCTTTCCGCGGCACCAGAAGGAGCTCCGAAATGGAGCTCCTTCCAGGATTTGTGTCACTGGCACAGCCTTTAGATGGCTGTGCCAGCGACGCAAGGCAGAAAGGGGCTGAGCGGCTCCTTTCTGCTTGTCCCCGCAGCCGTCGGGTGTCCTTGGGGCATGAAGCCCCAAGGACACCCCTTTCCAGGCCGCGGGGAAGCGGCCTTTTGCCACTTCCCTGCGGCCTGGAAAGTGGCAGATCGGGGCCCCAGAGGCTGCTGTTCTGGCAGCTGAGGCCCTGATCCGGCGGGGAAAGGAGTGCCTACAGGCCACCCCAAAGTCTCTCAGATAAGAGCCGACTTGGATGCCGGCCTTATCATAGAAATGATAGCAGAGGTATCCAGCGCCTCCGCCTATACCGTTATTATGGATCAATTTGAGTCAGTTAGTACCAAGGATGTGAACAAGCTCCTTGGTAGTATGAAAAAGACAACTTGCTCTCTCGATCCTTGCCTGTCTTGGCTGGCCGTCCTGGAGGGGAGATACCATCAAGATGCTGTTAAAAACATAATTAATACATCTTTCAGGGAAGGCTGTCTTCCATCTTGCCTTAAAGAGACAGTGGTCAAACCATTCTAAAAAAGCGTTCCCTTGACTCCCTGGACAGAAACAACTACAGGCCAGTCTCATTTTACCATTCTTAAGCAAGATAATCGAGAGGGCAGTTGCTATTCAGTTCCAAGCAGTCTTGGAAGAAACGGATTTTCTAGATCCATTTCAGACCGGATTTAGGACGGGCTATGGAGTTGAGACTGCCATGGTCGCCTTAGTTGATGATCTCCATCTGGGTACCGACAGGGGAAGTGTGACCCTGCTGGTGCTTTTGGGCCTCTGGGTGGCCTTCGATACCATTGATCATGGTATCCTTCTGGAACGCCTGAGAGAGTTGGGAATCAGAGGTACTGCATTGCAGTGGTTCCAGTCCTACCTCTTGGGTAGATTCCAGATGGTGTTGCTTGGGGACAGTTGTTCGGCCAAGAGGGAGCTCAAGTTGGACATTCCTCAAGGCCGATTCTGTCCCCAACACTGTTTAACGTTTACATAAAGCTGCTTGGCGATATCATCTGAAGACATGGGGAGGGGTGTTATCAGTACGCTGATGACACCCAAATATATTTCTCTATGTCTCAGACTAGTACAGTGACTAAAGATGGCATCTCTCCTCTGAATGCCTGTCTTAATTCGGTAATGGACTGGAAGAGGGAAAACAAACTCAAATTGAATCCAGGTAAGATGGAGGTACTTGCAATAGGGAATGGAGTTATGCCAGCCAGTTCTGGATGGGGTCACACTTCCCCTGAAAGACTCTGTCCGCAGTTTGGGGGTGCTCCTTGACTTGTTGCTTCATCTGACAGCTCAGGTGGATGAGACAGTCAGGAGCACTTGTTATCAGCTGCAGCATCCTTTCCTGGAGCAGGGAGACCTTGAAACAGTAGTACATGAGCTGGTAACCTCTTGGCTCAACTTCTGTAAAGCGCTCTAAATGGGTCTACCCTTGTGACAAATTCGGAAACTTCAATTGGTCTAAAATATGGCAGCCAGGTTGGTTATGGGCACACCTAGAATGGCCCACATTACACCGGTCCTAAAATCTTTTCACTGGCTGCCAATTAGTTTCTGGGCAAAATACAAGGTGTTGGTTTTAACTTTTAAAGCCCTTCATGGCTTGGGTCCTGACTACTTGTGGGAGCGCCTTCTTCTACATAATCCACCCCACATGCTTTGGTCTTCTGGGCAGAATCTGCTACAACCTAAAAAGACCAGACTTTCAGTGGTGACCCAGAGGTCCTTTTTATCAGCTGCTCCCAGGCTCTGGAAGGACCTGCCAGACAAGATCTGCCATATTACCACCTTGGACGCCTTTAAGAAGGCTATTAAAATAGATGTCTTCCAGCAGGCCTTTCCAGACTAGTGACTTGTCTCCCCCTCCCCCTTACCCTTACTCTTACTTTATTCTTATCCCCAAACCATTGTCTATGACACCGGAACTGCTGCTAACTTTATTATTTTTATTCTCTCCCCCCCCCCCCCGCCTTCTAGCAGATTATTCATTTCTCATCAGAATCTGCCCCAAATTTTTTAAACAAGAATGTCCCATCTTTGTATATCTATCCATGGAAAATTTAGTACCAGTTCTTTTATATCAAATTATGGAAATTTGATATAAATACTCAAAATTTATATTAAAATTTGATATAAAATTTAGTATGAAATAGATCCTCATTCTAAATACACACATCAGCAATCTTTCTTGAAAGGATGCTCAAAAAGAAATGGTATCATCATAGCCACAAACTTTTCCAGGAATTGGCTTTGTGTTGAAGTGGAAAACTGCTTGGCCCTATTTACCAACTAAAGTAATAGTTCTGTAGCAGCCAGAAAGTACATGAGAGAGACAGATGTGCCCCAAACTCCTAAAAATTTCTAGGAGTCAATTTGCTATTTCAGAATTTTAACTTCTTCCTACCTACCTCGAGACTGGATGTTTTTGACATCTTGGTCTATCAATCGACAGCTCTTTGCAAGGGCTTCATTAATTTACAGTTAAAATAAAATTCAAACATGAGCTTGCAGAGATTCCTGTAAAATAGCTCTCATCTGGTATACGTTTCCATCTGATCAATACTGAAATTAGGCTAAGTAGGAAACAGTTTATACTGTTTCTGGCAATAATCAAAGGCTTATAATTATAAAATTTTTAGACTGTAAAGTGTGCCTATTTTGGAACAGAAATATAGATTATTACCACCTCATGCTGCTATAATTATTACTGCTGGTTTCAAAAAGTGGGCTTGGAGTTTTATAGTTGCAGGAGTTATCTATAGTTATAAATCTGCAAGGAAAAGTGCACAGCTAGACCAAAACTATTGCAGCTCTGTTACTGCTGGTAAAGTCTTCCCTAGATTCAGCTGCAGGATAGTGAGAAACAATGAGTAATTTCAACAATTTTCTTTCCAGTGTAAAAAAGTCTTCTAAAGCCATTCAATTTTCAAAGCCTATTTGCAATTTGGGACATACTCAGCACAAAATTGGCACATGTCTGTTTTGTACAGAAAACAGCATGTTTCCTGAACAGAAAATGTTGTTTTCTGTAGAAAACACCCATATGCAGTACAGATTCATCTTCTCATGTTTTTGAATATTTTTGAATAGTCTTTCCATCCCTGATAGAAACCATATAATAGGTGGATGCCTGCAAGCCAGCTATCACCAGCAGCTTCTTAGCTCTCCAATCACTGCTGCCTTTGTCAGTAACAGAATTTAGTGATGGATGTGTACACACAATGGTTTTGACTACCTTATGAGAAAAAAGAGTGACACTCTTGCATACTGCTCTATATGTCTCACACAATAAGAGAAAGAGATTGGTCTATGCACTCTTATTTCTGTCTGCTTCAATGTGTGAGAGAAAATTTGGTCACTGGGACTAACCAAACCATGGAAGAGAGAATAGTTATTGTGACTATATGCTGATGACCCCACACTGTGGCCTCACAGGAATGTTGCCACCACAGGGTTCATCCAACCACGGTCTTCCATAAATGGAGTGGTTTCCATCACCAGGATGGATTTACTCTCTCTTCGGTAACCCATGGTACATTTGTGTTCAAGTCACCTATTCATTTATGGCAACCCCTTGAATTTCTCAGGGGTTTCTTAAATAAGGAATACCCAGAGAAGGTTTTGCCAGTTTGTTCATCTAAAACATAGCCTACAGTACCTGGTATTCATTGGTACAGTACCTGGTATCCATCCAGTGAATACTAAGTGCTGTAGGCTATATTTCAGAGGAAGCAACTGGCAAAACCATTTCTGAGATTTCCTTTCCAAAAAACTCCTATGAAGTTTATCCCATGATACACCCCCTCTCAAATCTCCTCCAGTGGGTTGAACAGCATTCCACAGCACAGTTGCTGGGCATGAGGACCTGAAGAAAGGAGATTAGGATAAGATAGGGTGGGTGGAAGTCTGCTTGTTTAACAATGGATTTAGAGGTTGTACAGACCAGCATAAAGGAGCCGGCATGGGAGCAGAGCAGGGGCATGCTGTATGCCGGCTGCCCCAACTCCACCCTCATGCTGGTGTGATGCCGCCCAAGCCACATGGTGGGTAGCATCATGAAACGTCTTCAGCTCAGCATTTACACATGCTGCACAGAAGAAGTGGAGAAAAGCTGCCGTGGCTAGGGCACCCTTTCTGCAGCACAAAAGGAGCCACATTTTGTTGCTTCTTTTTGAGCCATGGAAAGGCCAGATCATGGTTGGTGGCATGTGGTTGCCACAGCCCTGATCCAGTGCTTCCATTTGTCCACCCGTCCTGAACGGAGTCACGCTCCCTGTGAAGGACACAGTTGGCAGTCTGGGGTGCTTCTGGACTCGTCGCTTCACCTGACTCCTCAGGTGGATGCGACAGTTAGAAGTGCCTGTTATCAGCTTCGGCTGATACGCCAGCTGCGACCCTTCCTGGGTCGGGGGGACCTTGAAACAGTGGTACATGCACTGGTAACCTCTCGACTTGATTTCTGTAATGCGTTCTACATGGGGCAACCCTTGTACCAAACTCGGAAGCTACAGTTGGTTCAGAATATGGCAGCAAGACTGGTCACTGGCAGCTCCAGGGCCAGCCACATAACACCTATATTGAAAGATCTGCATTGGCTGCCAATCCATTTCCGGGCGCAATACAAGGTGTTGCTTGTTACCTATAAAGCCCTAAATGGCTTGGGCCCAGAGTACTTGGAGGACCGCCTCTCCCCATATAATCTGCGCCGCACTCTCAGGTCGGGTGGGAGACAACTTTTGAGAGTTCCTAAGGTGAAATATACAGCGTCTGCGCATAGGGCTTTTTCTGTTTCGGCCCCGCGGACTTGGAACTCTCTCCCTTACGAGCTCTGCTCAGCCCCCTCCCTCGAGTCTTTTAAGAAAAATCTCAAGACTTACCTCTTCCGCCAAGCTTTCCCCCACATGTCCTAATCACTATTTTTCTCCTGTGTATTGTGTGTATTGTATTGATTGAATTGTCTGATTGTTTTTTAACTGGTTTTAATGATTGAATGATGCATTTTAATTGATGTATTGTACTGTTTAATATGGGGGGACTTTTGCTAATGTAACTTGTATTTTATTATTCTATAAACCGCCGTGATCGAAGGAATGGCGGTATATAAATAAAGACTCATTCATTCATTCATTCATGCAGCCACCACTTAGGAGCCAGCTGTTGGGTCATGTATATCCTCCCACAGGTACTATCCCCCTGAAAAAGGAAAAGATAGTAACTTCCATGCCCACACATCAACAGCTTTGATGATAAATGTTTCCCATTCATTCTGTTGCATTTTCAATTCTTTGTTGTGCATTCAGCTAGATGATACGGCATTTAAAACAAAGGCCAGACTTATAGCATAATTAATATGTAACTCTTCATATGGAGGTTTATGCTACACAATGATGATGTAGGGTATTGCTTGGCAAAGTCCCAAAAAGCCCTTCAAGGTCCCTAGAAATGGGGGGGGGAGATCCTTGCTCTGTTTGTAGTTGCCCACCCCAGTGTAGGGTCTCAGATACTGGACCTTTGTCCTCCTGTTCCTCTCTGCCTCTGTGAGAGCCCTTGGATCAATATACATCTATCAGTGCCAGATTCAATAAGAACGAGTGACTGGCCAGTGTCTTATCTATGCTAAAGTTGACTGTTTGAAGAAGAGAGGTGGCAACTATGATTTTTTATTGATATGGCCTGGCAGAAAGAAAGAGACTGCTCATTGTGCTAGGCTGGTACTGCATGCTTGTGGGGAGAGACTTGCCATTGCCATGTTGGGCTGATGCTGCCTGTCTGAGAGAGAATGGAGTCAGGAGAGAGAGAGGGAGAGAGAGAGAGAGAGACTGATCTCAGTTCCCACACACTTCTGTCTTATCAGGATTCAGCTTCACCCACATGCAGTCACATCATAGCACTGCTGTATGGTTTGACCAAATCTTACTTTTACTCTTAATTTATATGATATGAATTTGATTTTGCTGGGTCTCTGGACTGTAATAAAGACTTGTTGCTATTGTTTCCTAATATCCATGTTTGTGTGTGCACATTCACAAAACTTCTGAGCGTTGCACAAAAACACCCCCAGTAAACTTGCACAGTAAATGTGGCTATCTGGAAAGAGGGTTTTTTTGTTTTGTTTTTTGTGAAAAACCTTTTATTATGTAAAAATCACAATTTTGATATGTCTATTTCTGCACAGAATCTTTTCTCCAAATACTGGTGGTGCAGTGGTTAAATGGCTCTACTGCTGGGTCAACTCAGCCTGGCATCCTTCTATGAGTCTCTAAAATGAGTATCCAGATTGTTGGGAGCAATTAGCTTACATTTTGTAAACCACTTAGTATATCAGTAAGCAGTACAGAAATGTACTTGCTACTGCTATTGCTGCTTTGGGGATCTGCACATATTGGATGAGAACTGCACATAAATATATGTGAGTTTTTTCCCATAAAAGAAAAAAAATCCATGAAAATCATTCATTCTTGGATGTGAGAATGAACTAATTTAATTTTTACATCCTATCGATATCCAACATAACATTTTCTTATCACAGCTTTAACAATTGCAGTATTGATCATATGTAAAATATTAATTAATGCTAATTAATGATTTAATTTATAAATACTGTATCACAATACGAAATTTGTTGTTAAAATGTACCATTTTTATTACAACTCTTTTTAAAAAAAATAAAATAGGGGTTTGCAGTTTAGATGAAACCAACAAGAAAAAGTTTATTTCACTTTTTTGTTAACAGTAAAAGGAGATGAACTGATTGATTACAGTACAACATATTCTCAGCTGTTCCACTGGTCATCTACTAATGTTAATGTTCTTATCAAAAGAAAAGAAAAAGTGCTTTCTAGATTATTATAAAAAAAAGTTATTTTCAAGATAACTCTGCTGGAGACTTTGCTGTGGAGACCCCACATTCTTGAGTGATTTATGCCTGAGTTATACAATACAGTATTCCCACAGCAAAGGGAAGCCACCATCTAAATGGTATTTCTTCCAGCCTTCAAGCAGTGGTCCAATACACAGACCACCTTGCTTGTGGAAATCTGCTTGAAATTGATCAAAACTTCTCCACAGTGAATTACATGGTAAAATTATACAACCAATAAAACTGTCAGCACATTTGGCCATGTGGTGTTTTGTAGCACATTGCAGTGGTTGATACATTGCAATAGCTGGTTCCTCACATTATAATCTATTATTTGGTAGTTCACAGATTTTTAAATTAGAGCACTAACTCAAATTAATCTTTCAAGAAATAATATCTCACTTTAGGGAAAAAACAGCTAAAACTTCTCCAAATGAATACATTCTTCTGTTTTCTTTATTCTTCTACTTTTGGTCACTCCCTGACCTTAAGCCACTCCATACTCTGATCCATACACTGAAATCCTTCTGTGGTCTTCTGCATTCATTTCAACAGAAACCAGTAATTCATTCAAAAGAAGAAGCAGGGAACAAAGCTTTTGCCTACACAGGGGATGTCTGTCCGAATCCTGGAGTTCCTACTTGCCCTGCATTTTCAAAGCTTCTGCTGTTCCTGTTGATCTTAATCCATTGTTCGCTATGCTTCTCTAGTACCTCTTTTTTCTAATATCTATTCCTGATATTGTAATAGCTATTCCTGAAACCAATTGTTAGTCACAAATGGAGCAAACTCATTGAATTAATGGTAACTTTGGCCAATCAATACTGCCATGAAAAGCCAGCTTCCATCTGGCTTGGGGACATGACGTATGCACAACACAGGCCCCCAAGATGTCCAGAAGCCCGCTTTACTCCACCTGGCTGCCACCATGGCAGCTAGCTTCAGAGTGCTCCAGTGATGCGGCATTTACATGCTGTATGCTGCAGGAGTGCCATAAAGCTGCAGTGGGGAAGGAAAGCTGGACTGGGCCTACGGTGTGCAGTTGCCACACCCCCAACCTGGCTCTCTCAGGGGTGGCTTCCAGTCACCCCCTTGGCACAGTCTGTAGGTGAGTTCAGTAGGTCTAATTGAGACTATCAACAGGATTCAGGCCCTAACTTTTTCAAAAATGTTTTCATTTACTATCTCTATTTTAACCTCTTTCAATTATTTTTGTTTCATATTTGTATATTGTTGATTTTGAAAAAGAGGGACAGACTTCTAAAAATGGATCTTTTTGTAGTTTAATCTATCTGGTCTGAAAATTTGTGGGGAAAAGGAGCTTAAAATTTCTCCTGAAATTCACACTGGCTAAAATGAATTAATTTAAAATAAATCATATTCTCTGCATTAACATAAACAGCATAAGACCTTTAAAAATTCGCAAAGGGGAAAATTTGTGGGAGCCCATAACTTTCTCTCTCTTTGTTTATTTCTATTATGTATAAACACCTCACTCATCTAATTTGTAATGTCAAGATAATTATAACTATGCAGTCAATTTTTTTTTTTAGAAGACTGGCATTTTCACAACTGATGAGAATACCAGGAGTTTCCAGAAGGATAGTATTTTTGTGGTTTAGTCCCTATAAAGCAGACAAGTAGGGCAATTACCCTATCCCTCCACTATATTTTAGTCCATATGTAGTGATTTGGTTGTCATATATACTAATATTTATGGACAGCTCAGTTGATTCTACATACAAACTCAGGTCAGACATTATGGCAAACCAAGGTTTACCATGACATGCCTGAGCAACAATGTGTTTCAGGCTAGGTTGCATCTATC
>NC_056523.1:281571609-281604399 GCF_019175285.1 Sceloporus undulatus
TCTATCTATCTATCTATCTATCTATCTATCTATCTATCTATCTATCTATCTAAAATATTTATGAATTGATTATGTTTATAATAATACATGCAAGATAAAATAAATATAACAACAACAACAACATATCAGTATAAGCAAACCTATAATTATAAGTAAAGGTAATGGTAGTCCTTTGACATGAATGTCTAGTTGTAACTGTCTGTAGGGAATGGTGCTCATCTCCATTACTAAACCAAAGAGCCAGCATTGCCTGAAAACAACTCAGGTGGCCTTGTGGCCAGCAGGACTGCACTGAACACTGTTACCTTCCCACTGAGAAGTGGTACCTATTTATTTACTTGCATCTGCATGCTTTTGAACTGCTAGGTTGGCAGAAGTTGGGACTATTGATGGGAGCTCACCCCATCATGAAGTGCTTGGGCCTCAAACTGCCAACCTTCCAATCTTATAATAATTGCAATTGGCATCTTAACCACTAAGCCACCACATCCCATCCAGTATAGGTATATGTATAAGTCAGGCTGGAGGTCAGTCTGATGAAAACTGAAGTTCTCTACCAGCCGGCACCACAGGAAGAACACTACCATCCCCACATCACTGTAGGCAAATCTGTGCTTAAGTCTGTCCAGCAGTTCACCTACCTGGGAAGCATCATCTCATCAGATGCCAAGATTGATAAAGAGATCGATCACAGACTAGCAAAGGCATATAGTGCATTCGGAAGGCTTCACAAAAGAGTCTGGAGTAACAAACACTTGAGGCGAAGCACAAAATTCAGTGTGTATAGAGCCATTGTACTATCTATTCTCCTTTATGGGTCTGAAACATGAGTCACCTATTGCCAGCACCTACGACTCCTCGAACACTTTCATCAGCGCTGTTTACGCACAATTCTAAATATACACTGGACCGACTATGTGACAAATGTTGCTGTCCTTGAGCAAGCAGGGACCACCAGCATAGAGGCCATGCTATTAAGGACGCAGCTGCACTGGGCAGGACACTTTTCTAGGATGAAGGACCATTGCCTCCCAAAAATAATATTCTACGGTGAACTTGCCATGGGTCAGCGTAAGAGGAGCACTCCAAAGAAGAGATACAAAGACGGGTTACACACCGCCAAAAAGTACATGCTTGGCACATACTAGGGTTAGGAAGGGGCATCCTTTCCGGACACCCCTAAACCTAGTATGTGTTGAGTATGTACAAAATGGCAGCACCCATTCTACATGGGCGCCACTATTTTGACGTAACGGATGCTTAGCACATTGCAACGCGGAAATGATGCCGCAAGTGTGCCATTGGCGCCTTGCGGTGTCATAACCGCGCCGCAAAAGAACACACTTTTTGTGGGTTCTTTTTGCTGCACCAGGGAACCATGTGGTTTGTCCGCTGCGGTTCCCTGGTGCAGAAAACACGGGCGCCAGCAGAGTGCCCTTTTTGGGCGCTCTGTAAAGCACCCATGACTCCCTGAAACAACATCTCAGGCTTGGCCAAATTGATCACCAACAATGGTCCACCCTGGCCTCGCATCGGGAGGCATGGAGACTATCCACGATGCTGCAGCCTTTTTTGAAAGCTCACACCGAATGAGTCTCTAAGAGAAACGACAATGCAGAAAGAACCACAACCCGGAAACATCACCCAAGGAGACTTTCTGCTGTGCTTTCTGCAACCGGACTTGTTTATCTTGGATTGGCCTTTTTAGTCATCAACACACATGTAGAAAGCGTGGGATGAGTCCTTCCTGAATCTTTGTTCACGAAGAAAAGCCAGAGATATATATAATTATAATTATAAATATCTTTATAACCACTGCCCTGGTGGCACAGTGGTTAAATGCCTGTACTGCAGTCACTCACTCACAAACCGCAAGGTTGTGAATTCAATACCATCAAAAGGGCTCAAGCTCAACTCAGGCTTGCATCCTTCTGAGGTTGCTAAAATGAGTACCCAGATTGTTGGGGGCAATTAGCTTACACTTTGTAAACTGCTTAGGGAGTGCTTAAGTGCACTGATAAGTGGTATAGAAATGTACTTGCCATTGCTATAAATTATAATAATAAATTATAATAAAATTAAAATATTTACCTTGTCCATAAAATAGACAGGGCACTTGACTACACTGTGAATCTTTTTAAATAGTTAAGTTTTCACCATGCATAGTTTGTCCAAAAGCACTAACAGGGACACGCTTCCCCTGTCCATGCCCAGACAGAGATCATCAACTAAGGCGACCATGGCAGTCTCAACTCCATAGCCCGCCTGGAAGCCGGTTTGAAATGCGTCCAGAAAATCCATTTCATCCAAGATCGATTGAAGCTGGAAGGCGACCGCTCTCTTGATCACCTTCCCCAAAAATGGCAGCAGCGATATAGGCCGGTAGTTATTATAAGTCAGGGGGTCTAGAGAGGGTTTTTTTTAGCAGGAGTTTAGCCACTGCTAATTTTAATTTAGATGGAAATTGTCCCTCTCTTAAAGATGTATTAATTATGTGGTGCAACATAGTTAGCACCGCATCCCCCCCCCGGGCCACCAGCCATGAGGGACAGGGATCGAGAGAGCATGTCGTCCTCCTAACACTTCGAAGGATCTTGTCCACTTCCTCGGTACTAACAAACTCAAAGTGATCCAGTATAACAGGGGCCACGGAAGCTCTGGAAACCTCTCTAATAGATTCAGAAGAAATACTGGCGTCGAGATCAGCCCTTATCCGAGAGATTTTGTCTGCAAAGAAGTTATTAAATTTGTCGCAACAGGCTTTAGATGGTTCTAAAATAGGGTTCAGGGAGGAGGGGCAGATGTGTTAGCTCCCTCACTATCCTGAACAGCTCTGCCGGACGCGACTCTGCAGACGCAATACGTGCAGCATAGAACAAATGCTTTGCTGCACCTATTGCCACTCCGTAGGCCTTCAAATGAGACTCTAGGAGTGCCTTGTCGGCTAAGTGCTGGTGTCTTCGCCAGTTGCGCTCTAGTCGTTGCACAGCCCGCTTCCTTTCCCTGAGGTCTTCTGTATACCAGGGTTGTTTATTGGGAGCAGGTCGGAAAGGACGCTTGGGAGTGATACTG
Source organism: Sceloporus undulatus (assembly GCF_019175285.1). NCBI lineage: Eukaryota > Metazoa > Chordata > Lepidosauria > Squamata > Phrynosomatidae > Sceloporus > Sceloporus undulatus. The sequence continues at coordinate 281,574,682 of NC_056523.1, forward strand.
TGTATAGCCCTGGAGAGAGCTATATCCCAGATGTTAGTCAGGGCATCAACAGAATCGCCGTCAGCTCCAGCCATATGCCCCTCTAGGGCTTCTTGGAACCTTTTGGGTTCCATCAGCCTTCGAGGATGGACCATTCTAATAGGTCCACCATCCCCAGGGGGGCTTAAGGTAGAAGCCTTGACTCGAGCCTCAACCAGAAAATGGTCCGTCCATGACAGGGCAGAGATATTAGAGATCTCTGCCACGGAGACTCCATGTCCGTACAAAAGATTACATCGAGGGTATTACCAGCGCAATGTGTGGGCCCCGAGACCAATTGAGACAGGCCCATGGCAGTCATGGTAGACATGAACTCTTGAGCCGCACCTGTTGGATTTTGACTGGCCTCGAGAGGGATGTTGAGGTCCCCCAGGACAAGAAGCCTCGGGGACTCCAACACCAGTTCCGAGACCAGCTGTGTCAGCTCGGCCAGGGAGTCTGTTAGTGCATGGGGTGGCCGGTAGACCAACAGAATCCCCAGACTGTCTCTGGCCTTCAGAGTCAGGTAAATGCACTCAATGTAATCCATTTTCTGGACAGGGTTCCTGGTTAAGGAGAGAGTGTTTTTATGAATCAAGGAGACACCACCACCACCCCGCCCACCTAACCTGATCTGGTCCTTAACTGAGTACCCAGCTGGGAGGGCCTGTGCCCACACAGCCTCACTCTCAGGCCCAAGCCAGGTCTCAGTGATGCACGCCAGGTCGTAGTTTTTATCCTGCAGAAGATCGTAAATTATGTGGGTCTTATTTTTTTACCAACCTGGCGTTACACAGGAGCAGAAACAGGGCTTGTGGTACAGCTGGGCTGACCCTCAGAACGCCTCTCCCTTCCTCCGCCCATGCGGAGCACCAAGCGCAGCTGATGTTCCTTGCGCCGGAGGCAGCGCTGGCGCAGAGCACGAGAGTCCTCTGGATGAATGGCAAGTCCGAGAGCCGGCAGGCCGGCTTTAAGGATGCCGCTCCCACTGGCACCTTCCCCTTCTAGATGCTGCGCAGCCGCAGCTAATGGTCCTCCGTGCTTCCTCCGTGCTCTCCTCGCCCCAGGCGCTGGCATCTTTCTCGGGGCCGGCAGGCCAGCTTTTGAGGGGCCGCTCCCACCAGCGCCCTCCCCTTCAAGATGCTGCGCGGGCGCAGCTGATGGTCCTCCGCACTTCCTCCGTGCTCTCCTCGCCCCAGGCGCTGGCGTCCTTCTCGAGGCCGGCAGGCCGGCTTTTGAGGGGCCGCTCCCACCAGCGCCCTCCCCTTCCAGACGCTGCGTGGGTGCTTCCTCTGTGCTCTCCTCGCCCCAGGCACTGATTTCAATGTAGCAATAGAGGGATATAACTTATTTCATAGAATAGGAAAGGAGAAGAAGTAGCATTATAGATCAAGGATGTTTATACCTGTGAAGAGATCAGTGACTTAAATCCTGGAAGCCAAAGGGAGAGGATCTGGGTAACAATTAAGGGGGAGAGAAACAACATGGATGCCATGAGGTAGTTTACTACAGACCCCTAAACCAGAATGAGGACTTGGATGGTGCCCTCATGGATTAGCATTCAGAAAGGAGATATATAGTAGTAATGTAATATTTCAGATAAAGATTTCAGAAAGAAATGAACAGAACATGGGGAATTGTCAACAGAGAGAAAATGAAAATATAGAGCAGCAGAATTGGTAAAGTTAATAGCTGGAATGCATCTCCCAGAATCCAGTGGCCATGTTGATTGGGAACTTCTGGAAGTTACATACTTTAAAGAAATCTAGTATTTCTAAAGCATAAATGGAATACAAACACAGCAGAGATCCAAAGTTCTCTTTGTATGGAAGGATATTGGAAAGAATGAGGGTGGAAAAACCAAAGAAATATATTTCTAACTCAAAATTTTGTACTAGAAAGCCCAATCAGAGGGGATCAAATGATCAGAAAGGGTTGCCTGACATTTGCCCAAAAGGGAGTTGTTTCTTGATTCAGCTTTGTTCTATTTTTATAGGGGCCTCTTAGGCTAGCATATCACAAAGACTATGCTTTTTTCTTCAGATCATTTCTTGAATAAATCAGTATTATTCCCCATGACCTGACAGCATTAAAATGTTAAAATGTTCATTTCATAGAAAGTTGAAGAAATTAGCTAATGCATTCACAGTTAATTGTCCTAACTATGTCCAAATGTCAGCATCTTTGAAATATATCCTGTTCAAAGTGCTAACTTAGTTTCACATCCCTCTCTTTGAAATATCCCATTTCCCACTTTTCCACCTCCTTTTCTGTTATAATTTTAATAGAAATTGTGCAGATTATTCAGAGGGACAAAAAGGTTCTGTCGCATGTCTATGTTTCAATATTTTCTAGACTACTTATAGTTTTGTAAATGTCAAAGAAGATGGGACAGTGATGATGCTTTTCTCTTAAGATCTATTTATATCTTCCTTTTTTTAAAAAATACAGTGCCTCAGATGTTTTGGACTGAAACTCTGTCAGGGCTTTGCAGACCACCTTTAATGGGTGGCCTGCAGCTGCCCCTTTTAGAGCCACATTGGGGCTGCAGCAATACACACCACAGCCCCAATCTGGCCTTTCCACAGCACAAAAAGCAGCTGTAAAAAGTGGCTTCTTTTTGCACACTGGAAAGGGTGCCATGCCACTGCGCTATGGCTTTACAGCACTCCTTTGACACAGCATCATCTAAATGTAGCACCAGAGGAGTGCCGCACACTGTGACGCTGCACCATGTGGTGCAGCATGCATCATCATGTCCCAGGCTGGCCTTAATGACCAGTCTGCACAGGCTGATAATCTATTAGCAGTGGCCTTGCTAGCTAGGTCTTTTATTATCTGAAGTCCAAAGTACCCAGAGGGCCAAAAAGTTCTTGTCCTTTCTGAAGACCAGTTGTATTGCAAAATATCTCTTAACCACAATGGTGCAATTTATTTCATCTCAAAATCTGGCAGCTTCTACTGCTAATGTGTAACAAGAAGGTAAAGTTTAGATTTTGATTTTACTGGCTGTGTGTTCACTCCAAAATATCTGATGGGCCAAGGGCTACCCACTTTGAGTTTAAGATCCAATCTGTTTTACAATATCTCTTAATCACACTGGTGCAATCCAATTCGTTTCAGCATGGAATCTGGCAGCGTCTATGGCTGAAGTATGACAGGAAGGCAAAATCTGGATTTTCCCTTCAGTGGTAAATAAAGCAATGTGTTTGCACATACAAAATAGAAATGATGAGAAAATCCTGCCCAAGAAGCTGTCTTTTTTTGGCTATTTTTTGCAGTGCTTTCACACATTACACAAAAATCACAATTGTATCATTTCTAGAATCAAATCTATGAATAAACTTAATGTTTGTGTGTGGGGGGGGGGGATCTCTTCCAGTCCCTTAAGTATATTCACTCAAAGGTGTCACTGATGGGACTTTCACCATACTAATCACCCTTGTTTAGGGTTGTGGGACTTCAGAAATAATCCAACTTGACACCACTTTAATTTCCATGGCTCAATGCTCTGGATTCTTGTGATTTGTAGTTTGTTATGGCACCAGAACTCTCTAACAGAGAAGGCTAAATGTCTCAGAAAACCACAATTCTCAGAATTCCATTTCAGATTATTGAATATAAGGTGAGGGAGGTGATGCAGCCACCTGCAACTGCTGTGGTATGCTTGTGTTCTTGCGAGAGGGTGTGGGTAGCTACACCTGTAGTAAGTGCAAGTTGGTTGCCATGCTGTAAGAGAAGGTCCAGTAATGTGAAGCCTGTCTATCTACCCTTCAGCCTATTACGGAGCATGAGGTTTTCTTAGGCAGAGCAGAGAGTCCTGGATGAGGAACACACAGGAGATGTCCCTGAGGAAGAGGTAAGTTCCCAAACACAGGAGATAAACATTTGGAGGAATGTGAATATAGAAGTAGAAGGACCAGCGTTTATTCTGTGAGTTTGGAGCTACAGAATTTCTCTCCCTTTTCAGTGATGACAAGAAACAGAAACAAGAGCAACAGGAGCAAATGTGCAGTAGTCACAGGTGGGAATATTTTTTGTGTCTCGTAAAAAAAAGAAAAACTGACTGCCACTATAGCTTACCTTATCAGTCAAAAGCCTCACACCCTCCGTACACATCTGTAGATACTCAGAGATGTGAGTGAAAATTTCTAAGTGTAGAAGACTTTGAGAGTAAATAGCTCTATGGAAACAATCTTTACTGTCTTCATATCTACATGTCTTTTTAAAATAGAAATACTGAGGATAAAAATGGACATTTTTTGACCGTCCTTGGCAAATTTGCATTTTAAAAGGCATGTGTTTCTACAACAGCACTACAGCTTTGATATTGCTGTGAATAAAAGATACCATGCCTGGATATAAAACCACAACAAATCATCTTGACTTCCTGAATCTACTGCAATTGCCATCTGACTAACTTGCAGGCTTAATTTGTAACTTCATTGGATAATTTATTTTTGTAAAAAAAATGCAGATAGTCAGACTGCAATCAAGTACAGACTTTGATTAAAATGTAAGGCTGAAAGTATAGTTTCCTGCTGTGCCTTACCTCTAACAAGGTTATACCTATCTCATGTTTTCTTTTGCCTGAGGTCATTTTAAACACACACCTTTTGTTTGAAAGAAAGAAATGTAGATTTTCCCACTTATGAAATTATAATTTGTGTTCATTTGAATCTAGTAAGATATATTTATTTAGGAAAATATTGGGGAATTCTTTTGACTTCTTTTAACTGAAATGTCCAAAATAATTATTTTTACAGACCAGGAAGGGCTGAGAGAGAATTACACATCAAGATCTTGCTGCATTATAATGCTGTAAACCCTTCTTCAAGAGCTAAGCATTTATCAAGCATACATGCATAAACGGTGAGAAAAAGGATGAATTTGAACACCTTTCTCCTTTGAGCCAGCTAAAATGTTGTGTATGGAAGAAATGATGAGTTTTCTTAAGGATATACTATATTTCAGTTCAATAAAAACCCAACAACCGAAATCAGGAGTTCTGGGTGACATGGAGACATAAGTAAGAGTGCAATGTAGTTTGAAGTTGAGAGACGGGTGTTTATTGGAACAGCTGGCAAATCAGCAGGAAAATGCTGATTTGGAAAACTATTATTCTTCAGAAGAAATAGAACCATTTAGTAACACTGTTCTAACTGAACTCTACAAATGCATTAAAATACCATTAAGGATAAAAGGCAGTAAGAGAGAGAGAAATGGAGAAAGTCACTCACTCTCAATTAAAGGCTGTTGCAGGTCTGCTGAAGGCTGGAACAGTAAATGAATAGTTGGTATGTTTGATTAATTAATAGAAATTAGGTATGGGATTTAAATTGAATCACACTGAAAATGATATTCATTTAGCATTGACAGGATTGTTGATACAAATTCGTGGTCCTCTCAATTCATCTTGTGTGCTTGAGAAATTGTTCAAGCCTAGGTAAATTGGTTGGAGGTAAGCAGTAGCTATGTCTATTAACATATTTAGTCAGGCATTGTTAACCTTGGCTTACAATACAAATGCATGAATGTCTACCTAGAAGTAAATTCCACTGACTTCAGTGGGAGATACAGCAAGAACAATGTATTTTTGACTGTAGCTCTTCCAGCTTAAAAATCATAGTCTCTGCAATGTATTTAGATAGTAGCCATCATGTTCTACTCCACACCCTTCAATTGTTTTATTGAAATGGCCTGTTCAAACATAACAGACACATTTAAATGTGTTATTTATTGTTAATAATGGCAACTTCTAAACAAACAGGCTCAAAATTTTCTTGAGAAGAGGGGAGAAAGCATATTCTCCCCTACATTTGGAGAACAGCTCATCTCCCCATTTGAATCCAGTTCCAATTCTGTCTGGAACCTTTCATATCTCCAGTTGTGTCTTTGGGAGCCAGACAGGGACTTATCCCTTTTGTACCATGGCATGAAAGTCCAACAGCTCTTCCTTTCACTCACACTTTCACTTTTTTTTTTTACCTTGACCCACCTCAATATACTAACATTTCTTGCTGCTCTTTCAGCTACTGAGCAATGGAGAGGTTTGTATTTATCTGCAGTTCACCTTTCTGATGTCAAGCACGCTGCCATGATTTCATGGCAGGGGCAGAGAATACTGGCAATTATAGTTTTCCTAATGCTACTAACATGTGTAACATAAACATCCAAGCCAAAAAGTTTTACATAGTTTTAATGCTCACCTCACTATGAGGAAAACAGAGTGAGCCTACGCAATCTGCCTTTTGGACTTTGTTCAGATCATGTGTGCCATACTTCTCTACTTTTGTGGAATGCCTTTTCACTGGAGACCAATTACAATCAAATCCTGATTTGGACTGATAGTACTGGAAAAGTGTATTTGCTATTTTTTTTTTACATGCCTTCAAGTTGTATCCAGCTTAAGGAGACCCTAGCACATGGGTCGGCAACCTGCGGCCTGCGGGCCACATCCGGCCCGCGGAGGCTTTTCGGCTGGCCCGTGGCAGCAGCCGCCGCCGCCGCCGCTGAATGCTGCTTTTTGCCTCTGTGGGCACCGCCATTTTTTCTCCCAAAATGGCAGCGAAGTCTCGCGCGACCTTCCCTGAGGTCGCGTGAGACTTCGCCGCCATTTTGGAAGAAAAAATGGCAGCGCCCATAGCAGTGAAGTCTCGCGCGACCACAGAAAAGGTCGTGCGAGACTTCACCGCTATGGGCAGCGGGCCTTTAAGAGACCCGCTGCCGCCCCAGGAGTCCCCAGCGGGCCTTTAAGGGACCCGCTGCCGCCCCAGGAGTCCCCAAACGGGGCTCTGGAGGCCGCAGCAGGCCTTTAAGCGACCCGCTGCCACCCCAGGAATCCCCAAACGGGGCTCCGGAGGCCGCAGCGGACCTTTAATTTAAAAAACGGGACCCGTGCCGCTGCTGGAGTCCCCAACGGGGCCCGGAGGCGCGCTGGCTTTAAGGGACCCGCTGCTGCCCCTGGATCCTCCAAGAGGCCTCCAGCGACGGCAGGGGGTCTTAGGGGCCCACTGCCATCCCTGGAGTCCTACAAGAGCCTCCGGCGGCGGCAGGGGTTCTGAGAGGCGCGCTGCCGCCCCTGGAGTCCTCAAGAGGCCTCCGGCGACGGCAGGGGGTTCTCTTAGGGCCGCTGCCGTCCCTGGAGTCCTCCCTCCAGTGGCAGCAGGGGGTCTCTGAGAGGCCTGCTGCCGCCCCTGGAGTCCTCCAAGAGGACTCCGGCGACAGCAGGGGGTCTCTTAGGGGCCCGCTGCCGTCCCTGGAGTCCTCCAAGAGGCCTCCGGCGGTGGCAGGGGGTCTCTGAGAGGCCTGTTGCCGCCCCTGGAGTCCTCCAAGAGGCCTCCGGCGACGGCAGGGGGTCTCTTAGGGGCCCACTGCCATCCCTGGAGTCCTACAAGAGGCCACCGGCAGCGGCAGGGGGTCTCTGAGAGGCCCGCTGCCACCCCTGGAGTCCTCCAAGAGGCCTCCGGCGACGGCAGGGGGTCTCTTAGGGGCCCGCTGCCGTCCCTGGAGTCCTCCAGTGCTGGCGGCCCCCGCCAGCTTTTCTGCTGGCCTCTGACGGGGCCTGGGGCTTCGTCAGGGTCCGGCAAAGATGGGGAGGCCTGGCTCCTGGAGGGTGGAAGCTCCGCCCCATCACGTGGCCCTGCCCCTCAAGGGTGGAAGCGCCTCACCCGGCCCCCCAGTCACCTGAGGGAAAGCAACCCGGCCCCCAGCTCAAAAAGGTTGCCTACCCCTGCCCTAGCACAAGGTTTTATTGGGCAGATTAATTTAGAAGGGGTTTGTCAATGGATCTCCCTTAGCTTAAGAGACCTTGCAGCACCTTTGAAACTAATTGAAAGATAGAGGTAGCATGAGCTTTTGTAGACTTGAGCTTACTTCGTCAGATGCATTTGGAAGTAGACTCAAGACTACAAAACCTCATGCTACTTCTATCTTATCTTTCAGTTAGTCTCAAAGGTGCTACAAGATTAACACGGATATACCTTGGAAACCCCTTAAGAAAGTGTGACTTCCCAAACAGTTTTTATCACTGAGTGGAGATTTAAATCCTTGTCTCCCAGAATTCTAGTCCAGCACTCAAACCACTATACCATGCTGGCTCACATTTTTCCATACAGAAGAAATTAAAAGAAGCATATAACCAACTTTGTGAAATATAAACCACACCGTGAAAACAGTCCGTATTACTAAAATCAGTTCATAAATTAAACCAGGAGCAGGTGAAAACAATTCAGCATCAAAAACAGGAGACACAAATCTCAACTGCTAATCCTATCTAGAGGAAACTTGCTGAGTCAATAGGAATTACATGTGTTGATGTACCATTTATCTGCCACCTATACTGGTTGGGACTAGCAATTGCATTTAGGACAAAAGGTTAAACCCCACTAAAAAGTTACTTGATGGAAAAAAACAGTGCTAATAAAGAAGCCTGTTTTGTGTTTAGTTTTTAATTTATTTGTTATATTTATATCCCACTTTGCTCCCATAGAAGAGTACATGATACTCTCTACTTGTTTTATTATAGCCACAACTTAAAGGCTGGGAGATAGGGAGCAGCTTAAGGTCACTCAGTGAATAATTGGAGATTTGAACCTGGGTCCTTCAGGCATCAGACAATAAAATGGCAGCATTCCAAGTACTAGGGAATAAGACACTCTGCAGTGACCCAAACATAAGATGAATAGCATGAACAGCTAAATAACTGAGTCCTCAAAGTGAATGTTTAGCAATGTGAACTTCACTTTACTTGATTAAGATTGAAACACAGAAACCTGGCTGAACAACACTGATCATTCCTATATAAGAAGGTCAGGTAAAGGGGGAACATTTTTAGCTTAGCGAGTAGCCAACACTCTTTACCTTTACAATCCAAGGTTTTCTATATGCATTTGGGCAGTTTATTAGCTCTACAAGCTAAGTGATCCTTGCAGTTGCAAATAGTGCCAAACTATCCCAAAGACAAACTGGTCTTTAGATTGCTTTCTTCTTTGGGCATGATACTTGGCCATCACCATTCCATTGGAAGTCTACATGCCCTAAAGCTCTGAGGTGATCTGTGCATGTATGCAGGAGCTCAGTTCATGTTCCAAGACAATGAAAAACATCTCAGGGATAATGCCTGGTTTGTAATGCAGCTGACAATATTAAGTTGGAAAAGTTCTTGTAGCAACATCACTGAAATGGGAAATGATGCAATCCAAGTCATAAAGCAAGCTCTGGCTGACTACCAGGGGAGAATTATATGCAAATCTTTGTATTCAAGACAATATGACTATGCCATTTTATACACTGTGTAAGGTGCATTATACTGCTGTAATCCTTATCAGTTTGGGGAATCAGTTAAATGAAGCCCAGTTTAGGAGTGGGAAAGAATTTTACAATAACTGTGTTGTTTTTGGTTGTGTTTTTAAAAAAGAAAAGAAAAGAAAAGAAAAACAACCACCAGTGTAACTGATTTGTGGCTTGTGAAACACTCAGTGCAACCATGTGCATATCTTTGGTTTCCCATACTTAAAGGAACACTGTAAACATCAAATTCCTAAGGCTCACCCCCTTTCCCCCCCTCTAAATTATATACAAGTAAATGCACACAGCTAAAGGTGCATGCATTTGAAAAAGTGTGCACAAATATTTCAATGAATGGGTTATATGTGCACATTAACTAAAGTGCATGCCCAAAAATGTACAGGTGTATGTGCAGAAATTAAACAAACAAAAAGTGTTGAAATCTCCTCTGGCATACAGACAGGACAGGAATTCTGGTGGGATTCTATATTAAACTGATTTTCATTTCCCTATTAATATTTTAAGGGTTGATTGAAAGCACTACAGTTCATTAGGGTAAGTGTCAACCTTGCAGCACTGGACAAATTGCTAATATTTTTCACAAACAGATGCAAATTATTATCTGAATGTATATAATTTTATCTAATTTAATGTTATGGCTGAATTGGGTTAAAGAAACAGTTAATATCCTGCTGGGAAAGAAGACTTGAACAAATTTAATACAATAGCCAGTACATTCGGCTCACCATGAAAGTGGCACATTCCCAATCTGAAAGCAACACTAATATTTTTAACTGAAGAACATTTTTGAGCAAGCAACAGTAATAAAACTTCAGTGAATCAATGTAAATATGTATATACACTTGTTGTCAACTACTAACACACAAATATCTTACACACCCAACCAGAAGTTTTGAATGCACATTTTATATTTTACTCTTTCTGCATATGAAATGAGTTTTTGAGTATTTTCCCAAAACACAGTTTTTGGTCTCTGGTTCACTTAGACTCCTTGCTGTAATTGCTTTACTTGTGCCAGTTGCAGCCATTCCTTTGATAACAGGACCATGCATGAAGCCTAAAGCCAAGATGTCATGGAATGAAGGAATGAGAGAAGGAAGGGAGGGAGGGAGGGAGGGAGGGAGGGAGGGGGGGGGGGGGGGCCGGGGGGGGAAAAGTTCTTCTCAATGTGTTAAAGTAATGCTTCAAAACAGGGATGTAAATCTGTTCTTATTTTGTCCTTGCACATGAATTAATGATTTAAAAATGTGGTCCAACTGAGTGAGAATGTCAGAGCTTTGTCAACCATTTTCAGTTATTTTTCATAGTTTTGGAACTTTGTTGAGGAATGTTCATTTGCATGAACAGACCTTGTAGACTTTTGTACACTTCATACAACATTGCTGGCAATATGGGTATTCACACCAGTTAGGTGCCCCATATCTGCACCTATGCACACACTCTGCTTGTCTACGAGATTTCCTATTCATTTCAGTTCAAAGGGGCAGTCTGCCTATATTTTCCCTAAAGCCGAAACACACATTTCATATCCAGTGAAATCAACATGGTGATTGCCTTTTGGGTGAGGTAACCAGCTAGATTTTTGTGGTCATAGATAAGGCATGGTTGGCACCAAGCTTAACTTCAGCTGACTGTGGAGAGAACACATGCAGATCAGAATGTTGGCAACAGCCAATAGGACCTAAGCCAGGAAAAGCTGCTCCCAGGAGTGAGTATAAATAGAGGGACAGAGCAGTGTTTGGGGTTAGTTAAGAGAGTTTTATTTTACCCTGAGGGGTTTAGCAGCCAAGGTGGCTGGAGAAGATGCTAGGATGTGCAGTTAGAAGGGGGTTTATGTGCCCAAGATAGGGAGAGATGTTGCTTGTACCCTGAGGGGTTTAGAGCCACAAAGGCTAGGTCAGACTGCTGTGAGAGGCAGTTGGAAAGGGTTTTTAGGTACCCAAGGTAGGGATAAGGAAAGTTCTTAATTAAAGTGCTGTTGTAATACTCTGTGGGAGATATAGTGCTTGGTGACTAGTGAAGTCACAGATAACCAGAACGGTTAAAAGGTACAGAAGATATAGATATAGATATAGGTTCTGTGAGAACTTACTGTCAAGGAACAACTGGATGGCCCTGGCGGTCTCTTTCAACTTTACAATTCTATGATCTATACGGTTATAAAGAAACAATTACAAAGATAAGCAAAAGAAAGTGTTAAATCATGTAACTACTAAAGCCTTTATACATTGTATCCATCTTGAATACCATTCACTGAGCAAGATACGGTATTCAAACTCATTTGTAAATAAAGTCCTTTCATTTGTTCGATAAGCAGTTGTCTGAAGTGCTTAAAGAAACATATTCAAAATGCTACCAATACAGAGAAAAGTCTTTTAGGTTTGGGAAATATCAGAGAGCAGGTGTGTGGTTGTTAACAAGTAATTTGTACCAGGCCAGGAAGGGGGGGGGGTTAGGGCTGACATCTAAAGAGTTATAATGTGGGAGACACTAGAGATGAGAACTAAGTTCTGGGACATGTTTGTTTGTTTGTTTGTTTCCATGTCATCTGCCATGGTCCAGGCCTCAGAGGGAGAGAACAACTGCTGGATTTATTCCCCTTCCCCACTGCCATTCCCTTCTCCTTTTGTGTCATGTCTTTTTAGATTGTAAGCCTGAGGGCAGGGAACTGTCTGGATAACTATCTGTAAGCTGCTCTGAGAGCCTTTAGGGCTGAAGAGCGGGGTATAAATACTGTAAATAAATAAATAAACAAATTTTAGACATCGGATTTGAGAAGACTGAAAATGGTGGCTTCCTAATAAAGATTGGAACTCAGTAGCCTATTGTGCTTCTTCCAGGAGAAATAGAATGGTAAGTGGCAACCACAGTACTGTCAAATGTTCCAAATTGTGGTCAGTGATGAGGATGGAAAGAATATTCCAAAAATGGTCAAACAGTTTTTCAGGTTTTTAGAAACTCTGACAAGAAGAATCCTGGATTGATACAAATCTTCACTGTTTGCATCAATAAAAATATGTCTAGATCAAAGGAAGTAATAGTGCCACTCTATTCTGTTTTGGTCAGGCCCCACCTGGAATACTGTGTCCATTTCTGGGCACCACAATTAAAAAAAGGATGTTGAGAAACAGGAGCATGTCCAAAGGAGGGTGACTAAAATGATGAAGGGCCTGGAAACCATGCCCTATGGGGAAAGACCCAGGGAGCTGGGGATGTTTAGCCTGGAGAAGAAAAGAGGTGGTATGATACTGTTTAGATACATGAAGGGATGCCATATTGAGGAGGGAGCAAGCTTGTTTTCTGCTGCTCCAGAGAGTAAGACCCGGAGCAATGGATGCAAGCTACAGCAAAAGAGATTCCACCTCAACATTATGAGGAACTTCCTGACAGTAAGGGCTGTTCGACAGTGGAACACACTCCCTCAAAGTGTAGTGGAATCTCCCTCCTTAGAGGTCTTTAAACAGAGGCTGGATGGCCATCTGTCGGGAATGCTTTGATTGAGAGTTCCTGCATGGCAGGGGGTTGGACTGTATGGGCCTTGTGGACTCTTCCAACTCTACAATTCTATGATAATCGTTTTTCTGCGAAAACATAAGTTTCTGTGAATGAAATAAGGGGAAGAAATATTTTGTTCTGCACAGAAAATGCTGCTTCCTATGCAGTAATTTTATCAGTTTTCTGTGCAAAACAACCATGTGCAAATTTTGTACAGAATGTCCTAAATTGCATGTGTATGTGTCTGCATATTATACTCCATTCTTCAGTCAAAATGCTTCCTAGAACAGCTTAGAAATTGTTAGTTTGACATTTCTCTGCCTTCAGATTACATCCTAAACAGACACAAAACACAAGGAAAAGGGAATTGGGCAGAGGGGGAATACGTCCTGCAGATAATGCATGTTCCTCTCTCCATCTGAGACCATAGCAGTGGCAGGTGGGATGGAAGGAGGGTCTTTCATCAGTTTCTTGGTCTGGCCATGCCTGCCTGTTTTTTGGAATAGATATTAAAACTATACAGTCTTAGAACACTTTCTTGCAGAAGTAAGAAAACTGCTAAAATTACTTGTTGGTTGCTTCAAGAAGAAAATTAGTGAAGAATTACATCCCTAGATAACTGTCAGCCAGCAGACAGAGCAGCAATGCCAGGACTAGGGGTGATGGCCACAACGCTGCATTTAGTAGTAAGAAAACTGTAAACATTACAAGAATATTTTATAGTCTTGAGGAAGTACATTAGGAGATATGTCCCAAACCATGCAATGAACATACTTCCTATAAAGTGTAGAGTGCAATTTCCTTTCTTTGGCTAGAATTGGGGAATAGACAACAGAAAAGGAAGGGATAGATGGCAAGCCCTCACCACAACAGGGCTTCATGTGGCCAACATAAAACACATAGGCAGGAATGAAGTGAAGACAATTTGAATTGATTAGAACATGCAAAAATCTGCACCAGTTTGTATAAAACACATACACATAGACCGGCCCATAGTATATTTTGTTCTTTATAATGCCAAGAACTAGAACATCTTTGCTGACCTGCCTTCCCCCTCCTTTTTCTCCCATTATCCCATATCTTTTTCTTTATTGTACCCAGACCCCGCTTGAAACACTTATTTCATTTTAATCGTTACTGTACATTAATGTTTTTAACTTCTTTTCTTGGCTTAATCTCCTTTTAGCATTTAATTATGTTTTTATGACTGGGGGGAGGGATGGGGATCTTGGAATTTTTAATGTATTATCTTTTAACTGTATTTTCCTTTACTGTGGTAATCTTCTTGGATTCCTAGAGATAAACAGAATATAAATAATAATAATAATAATAATAATAATAATAATAATAATAATAATAAACCTGGGGAATGGGTTTTCTATAAAGGATTTGGGAATGGTTGTTTACCTTCCAGGAGGCATTTCATAATTAACTGTTGCCTAAAAGACAAAATGTCTAAAAATTTCATTAGCATCTGTGCATGTGTTTGAAGTAGTGACTTGGCAATCTTTGACCTTGTTCCCACTATGGTTTAAACTGGATCGTGATTCCAAATGATCTGGTTTAAACCACCATGGTTCCCACTTAATTCAAATTGCTGAAGTGATTCAGAAAGAGGGGGCATGATTTTTACCCATTTTTACCCATTTAACCCATGTCAAAAAGATGCTGGTAAAATGGAGTGTTTTGGAGCTGAATCGATTTATTTGGAAATAAATCAATTCAGCCCAAGTAGGAACCAGGCGGATTCGAGTTGGATTTGAATCTGCCCTGGTTCCCACTAGCAGCAGCTTCCCTGGCCTCCCAGACATACCTCCATGCCTGCTCCGTCTTCCCGGACTGCCTCTCTCCTTCTGCCCCGGCCTCTCCTTCGCCCCCGGTATGGCCAGGAGGACGGAGGGAGGCACTGGGGAAACTGGCGCAAACATAGTGGGAACCACTCTGTTTGCTGAACAAGTTTCAGGAATCAGTTCAGGAATCGAATCAAGAAGTAAGTGGGAATGAGGCCTTGGTAAACTATGGGTCAAAACAGACTGCAGAAATAATCCATCTTGAAACCGCTTTAACTGCCCCATTTAATTGGAGGGAATGCTGGGAACTGTAGTTTTGTGAGGCATTTAACCTTCTCTGTTAGAAAGCTCTGGTGCCACAATAAACTACAGTTCCCAAAATTCCCTAGCACTGAGTCAGGGCAGTTAAAGCAGTTTCAAGATGGATTATTTCTGCAGTCTGTTTCAGCCCCATATTAGAATATAAAAACTCAGGGATTAGGGTTCCCATTCTTTTCAGATTATGGTCTGCTGGGGTAGGAGACCAGAAATAAATTTCTTTCCCTAAATAGGATTGGATCCATGATTCACCAGGCCTAGTCATCTAATTTCTTCAAGAGTTACAGGGAAATTAAAGTCCCCTTCAATAATTCATCTAATATTTGCTCTAAAGCCAAGGGTGAATTCATTGCCTTGCTGGCCTGAAAACTACCAGTGCTCGCTGCCTTATAAACTTTCTGTCTCTCTTCTGATATCTGCAGGACTTTGTTTTTCTTCAAGAAAATTTCAAGCACAATCTACCAGAAATAACTAGTAATCCTTGGATGAAAGCAAGCTGGATCAAGAGTCCTTAATTTTATCCATGGGTCATGTTATTTCAGCTCACCACAGCTTCTCATTTACAACTACAATGTGAAGAATACATTGGTGGCTAGCAAGAGTTACAAGTTGCCAATACTAAACTAATGTATTCACAAGAAAACATAATGGAAGAAATTCTGGACAGTTTAGAGAACAAGTACAGATCCACTGTTTGCCTCTTATCAGTTCTTCTGTGTTTTCTTCTCTCCCTGCACTAAAAATCTGGAGTGAGCCTGAAAAGTGATCAATAGGAAAATATTAGCCATGGGGTCCTAGTCGGCTAACCATAATTATCCTTTTAGTATGATGTTCAGAATAGTATTGCAAGGGATCTTTCATATATGCTGAAATCATTAAACTTGAATCCCTATAGATCATATTTGAAATTGTTGTACTCAGATAATGGCTTTATTAATGTGGTCTCAGTAGATTTGAAAAGCAATTGTTTGACCGTGGCCTTCTTAGTCTAGCAGTAAAACAATTTACTGCTATAATACAGCTTCCATTAACTTGAACTAACATCATTTCCCCATGGTAACAGGGTCCCTGTGGAATTTAACTACAGCTGTTTTGCCCTCCACATGGCATGGTGGGTAATTTTCTTTTGAAGGACTGATAGTAAACTTGCGGTGTTGCTCTTGACACTCAGTATCTGGAAGTCTAGTCTATGTCATAAGTGTTTCTATCTTATAAAATAAATATAATTTCTCTTGAGATGAAAACTGAAATAATTCTTAAAGATCAATAGAAAATAAGATTCTTAATCAATGCATACATTGGTGATGGTATTTTGTTTGAATCCTTCAGGCCACAAAACACCCATACTCCCTAGGGCAGGTTGAGGGAACTGAGATCATAAGGTGAACAATATAGTACAGTCAGTCCTCGGTATCCACAGAGGATCCATTCCAGACCCCTCCCATGGATACCAAACTCTGCAGCTGTCCTCAATGACAGGGCATGCACACAGCTGCCCCACCATTAGGAACACCCTCAGCTGTGCCACCATTGGGGTCAACAGAACTTAACGGTGACAACGGCCACACGCATGTGCTGCAACAGGACAAGGGGGCTGTCTCTAATGGCAGTGTGGCACCACAAAAGACCCTCCACAAAAAGATCTACCACAAAAGATCCTCTCGTGTCACTGAAATTAGGCATGGCTATGTTGCCAAAATGATGCCTGGCCATGTCACCAATGAAGCGGCGATGCAATTAGCTTGATTGGCATTTTTTAAAAAAACAAACAGAATGGATCAAGCAGCGCAAATTCTAGTGGGGACGATAATCATGTCTGAACCCCCCCCCCCCAAAAAAAAATAATGAGGATTAAAATGTTTTGTATGGGAACGATCCTTGCATGGAATCAGTTCATTGATCCAATGCAAATCAAATTGCAAACTAGGTTAAATAGTAAATGGAAATTAGGCCAACGATTCATTGACCCACTAGCATGGAAAAGACTAGATGCCACAGGCATTCTCACCATTAGAGCTAGGAAACACTACTTCTTTTCAGACTATAAATCAAGAAGTCCCCATACTGGCTGGGTATTCTCAGTGCTATAATCCCAAAAAGTGTTTCCCCCCCCCCCCAAAAAAAAAAGAAGCATAAGAAGATTTCATGAGAACACAGGTATAACTATTCCCTTGAAGACATGTTCCTAAATTCTGGGAGGCAAAAAATTGAACTCTAGTGAAATATTGAGATTCTGAAGCTTCTGAAACCTACTTTGCACTGAACAGTCATTTGGAGAACCTATGCTATTCACCTTTTGAGTCAAGCTTGTATGAAAGAACTGGGATAGTTTAATGTTTGCTTGTTTGCATATAAAATCATTTTCATTCTTGAAAATGAATTGCTTCTTTGCAACAAATGCCCATTGATCCCTGACATCAAAAAATCTCATGATGCAGTGTAAAAGTAAGCAAACATGCAAGAGTGAGAGGTTGCTCCTCCCCCCCCTTTTTTTTTTAGGTGTTGCTAGTTGATTCTGGGAGTTATAGTCCAAGAAGTAATTTTCCAAACTCTACTGCTCCAGCTCATTTAGAATTCATGTTATGGTAGGCTGAGACACAATAAGAGACCCACTGTCACCCAATGCAGATGTCATATCTGAGAGGTTATAGGAACCTGACTTTGTCACATACTAGTCCAAGAGTTGACACCTGCTTGGGGGGGGGGGGGGTAAGAAGGCCACTTTTGTCTCCTCTGAACCATTAGCAGCTGATATTGATGTTTCCAGTGGTAACCAGACTCTAAACAACTGCTATTCTTTATTGCCTTATGTCTTCAAGTCATTTCTGACTTATGGCAACACAAACGTGAAGCTATCATGGGATTTTTCTTAGCAAGACTTTTTTGCCTTTGCCTCCCTCTGAGGCTGAGAGAGTGTGACTTGCCTTAAGTCACTTGGTGGGCTTCCATTGCAAAGTGGGGATTCAAACCCTTGAACCCCAGAGTGGTGGTCCAACATTCAAACATCATATTGAATCTCTTGGCCAACTTTCAAATAAGGTTTATTACTGTTTTGGGGGTATGGTGCTTGGCACTTTTTTTGAGTCCAAACATTTTTCCCCCAAAAGTTGGGGTTTGGAGGGGCAAAGGTTGTGTGGACCTTCCCAAGGGTTGTAGAACACACAATCAATCTTCATCCCATTCTAGTCACATATTTTAATGCTACATTTTGTTGGCTTTCATGATTGCACTGTGTTTTTACATTCCTTCTCTGAAGCAGGGAAATTCAGGGTGAGAAAAATGGGGGTTAGAAAAGAGCTTTATAGAAATCTGAAACATCTGTTTGAAACTTGAAGAAGTATGATCTTCTTGTGTAACTAAAACAAGCTGACTTGTTTATTTCTTTCCACTTGCATAAAACTTCCATGGAAGAATGAGGAGAAAGGCTGTGGTTAGGAACTGATGGCTGAAGGGGAGGGAGTAGATTTTATATCTCTAGAGAAACCTTTGTGATTATAATTCAACAGATAGTTTTTTACCACTTCATTTGAAGTGGTTCCTTCTTGAAAAAAACAAAAGAGGAAGAAAAGAATGCCCTCTTAAGTTTAAGTGTAAGAACCCTTAACTGTTGAGAACTGTGAACTTCTGTATAGGTTGGGACATGACATTAATGAGTATTTACAGTTGATGTTTTCATCAGCTAGTTTATGTGCTAAGGGATGCTAACTGAAACACCACTTAAAGATTTTCAGTTAGAAGTGAAGTCTCCCTCTTCCAGTTGCTATTAGCTAATATGATGCACATTTTTATAAAATGGATCTTAAACTCAATAGTCAAGGCCTTCATTAGAAGGCCTCTTTAGTAGGCCTCCCTCCTTGAACTTGGAAGCAGTGCAAGTTGGTTGACTTGCAGAACAAAGTTCATTTGAGCCTCCTCAAAAGTTTCTCTCATTTGCAATGACTGGGGATTCAGGAAAAGGGCACAACAGAGGCAGCTTGATGAAGTGCTGGGGACAACCGAGGGCAGAGAGATTAAAGCAGAGGGATGATTTGTACAGGTTTTAAGGCCAGAGTACATTAACTTGCTTAATGTGGCCATCTAAGGACACAGAGCATGCCCAATATATTGTTGTGACTGTTTAAGGACTCAGAACATGCTTTTGTACACAGCTTCTTATGCCACATAATCCCTATAGATGCCATTTTATGCCATCTGGCCACTGTTGTTATTCTCAATCAGCATTTCACCCCAGAAAAGTGTTTCTATTTCATTTCATTTTGGCTTTTTAAGACAGTAGGAAAGAATGTGTTACAGAGACACCACTATCATCCTCACTCTCACTACCACTATTGTCTTTGTTTCCATGATAAATAACATAGACTGTTATCTGTTGTAGACCTGGGTCTCTTTCACACTGGACAGTGACAGTACTTTGACCTAACATTAAGTGTCATGGTTCCATTTCACAGAATCCTGGGATTTGTAGTTTCATGTGATATGTATATGGAGTCTTTTTTTCTGAAAATTTTTACATTTTATTCAAAAGCAATGTTTTGTTTTCCATATTTTCTTATGTTATATATGTTTACATTTACTGTTAAGAATATTCTTCCCGTGTATATTTTTAAAGCTTTAACTCATATTGTTACAAATTCTTACTGATTCTATGCTTCCACTTTCTCTAGCAAGTTTGACCTCCATTTGTCTCCTATAGTTAATAAAGTAATAAAAAGATTAGAAACATATTCCTTATTATTGAATTTTGTATTTTTTTATTACTTCAGCATAGCATAAAGCTTCATGTTTTCCTCTGAATTGTTTCAGGGCTATCATGTTATGTTTGTGGAGCATTCTAGTGTCTCACAAAAGTGCAATTACTTCAGCCTTTCCATACAGCTAATCATCTTTGTTTCTACCTCTAAAATCTTTCCAGTTCATCTCATTCTTCTTAAAATATGGTATCCAGAACTCCACACAGTGATCCAACTGAGGACTGATGAAGGAAGAACAAAGTGTAAAAGGTAGGTTACAGAAAATAGTGGTATTTTTGCTGTTTGTTTATAATGCAGAAGCATGGTGTTCCTTGTGTGGTAAAACTGACACACATGCACAATAGGTTTGCTCTGTCTGTGGTTGTGTAAATAGTGCAACTGATAAGAAGTGAAACCAGCATTTCTCTTGGCCTATAGAACTATAGCACTTTGACTCCACTTGTCATAGCTCCATCCTATGGGATCCTAGAATCTGGCTCTGTTTTTAAAAGAGATGGCTGAAGAAAGACTCCAAGTATCCAAATGGTTGTTGCACTGAAGAATGCAAATATGTTTTCTCTCCTGGCACCAATGGCACAACTAGATCTGATAGGCTTACATCAACAGAGGACAGATTTTTGACTGGGCATTAGGAGGAATCTCTGGGTGGGAAGCATCATTCAATAGTGGAACCAGTTATTTACAAGGCTTGTGGGCTTGTTTCTGTTACTGGAGGTGTCCGAGGAGGGGGAGAAAAGCCATTCATTGTGGATCATCTATCTTTGAATTTACTCTACTAAGCAAAGATTTGATGTAGATGACAAGCAAAGTATTTCAGTGCCTAATGGTTGCAGAGCATGAGAAGCTGTTTGTATCCATCAAAAATAGTTCTATCAATAACAACCTTTGAAAAGTAAATGACACTGTTCAAAGAAACTGTGTCTCTGGATATCTCCTGCTGGAGACGGAAATGAAGAGGGCTCTTGTATTCATGCCTCTTGGTAGGTTCTCTAGTCACATCTGGCTAGCCACTAAGGGAGCAGGAATGGAGGATTAGTTGGCCTCTGAGACAGATTCAGCAAAAAATTTATGTTACCTTTCTTTCTGAAACCTAGTACCTAGCACAGCAAAAAACTTGTTTTTGTATCTTACTCCAAATATGATGAAACAGCAAAATTAACCTTGTAACTTGAGACATTTTGCATTATCTCAAATTGGATTTTCAAATGTACTTCTAATGTCTCCTCCTAACCTGCATCGACAAATGAAACAAAGGTCAGAAATTAGTCTGAATCTTTTCAACTTATCATAGTGGCTAGAACTTATTGATAGTTATCTGCATTTGGTAAAGTGTCCTGAATTAATTTCTCTGGCTGATTTTTCTTGTTCAACTACATTAAAAATTATACATATAGCTTAGTGCTATCCCCAATAAAGAGGCAATGCTATATTCATTGAGGTTAGTATCCTGTACTCTTGTGGATCAACTGTACAAAGAATTAAACCATTAAATGATTTTAGAAGAACTGCAATGAGATCCGTAGAAATCAATTTCGATTTGTAAGTGCCATTAACCTTTGGAATGTAGGTCGAAGCTTTTGTATACATCTTTGTGACTAACATAGGTTGCCTGGCTTCTATAAATTATAAGAAGAGGGGAGAGGGAAGAAAAGGAAAATTTCCAACTTTTCCTACTTCATCCCTCCAAGGAGAATTAAACAACACTAATGAGATATCTTTATGTTAATGAAATAAAACCAGAAGCCATATTTTAAAAGAGGAATCTTCCATGTGCAGAAAAGAATATAAGATGGGTCTTCACTCCCATCTTCTTATTTGCCACCCTCCCAATACTATCTTTAAAATGTATCTGGTTTTAAGCCCATATTATATCACAGGGATCAATCGCCCCCTTTTTCCTTGTTCTGCTTTTGTGCTGGTATTGTCTGAATCCCAGAGTGAACAGCAATACATCATCCTGCTTCAACATCTGCTAGAGCCCTCTCTCCTCCTAATCTGCCCAGATCCCAAAAGCCTTTCCCACCTGCTATAGCACCAAATGCTCATTATAGCACACAGCAACACCCTTCACTGTCCTTTCTCCCAGACTTTCAAGGTTAATGTGCAACAATGGCTATTATTAAACAGGGGGTGTTTAAGGAATGGAACAGCAGCCTAGGTATGAGCAAAGAGGGGAGGAGCACTAGGACAAACTGGGTAAAATGCGAGCAGAGCTTGCAGCTCTGATCTGCTGGAAGTCTGTGGCTGATTTTCCAGTTGAAACATGAGTCACAGAGCAGAGAGATGCACCCAAAATAAATAGCTTCCCTATTCTGTGGGCAGTGCAAGCAGGAACCACACCCTGCTGTGGTTTTGTGTTAGGGCACTGTGGGTACAGCAGTGTGGTGACAACCAAAGGACCAAATTGGCAATTTTCAGGGAACTAGCTGCACCAGAGAAGAGGAAATTCTTTCTTAGAACACTGCAAAAAAAAAAAAAAACACTGCATTTTTCAAGTAACTGGTGGCTTTCCCCACCTCCCAGCATACATGTTTAAGGTTGTTGATACATTTTTGTTTTAGACCCAAGATTTGCTCCAGCAGGTTACATCATTAAGTCTACTGCCAATAGAAAATGAAAAGCAGATAAATTTGGGCCACTTAAGGAAGTGGAAGTGAGCCAAAGAAAGAAAGAAAACCACAGCTTGGGGCCACTGGCCATCAATCTATGCAAATTTTAGTCCCAATGGAATCACTCACTTCAGTGTAGATAAATCTGTTGCTGAGGAGCCACAATATCACCTTCCATTAAAGTTTTGATCTAGGTTGTTTTCTTGAAGTTTTCTCCTAACAATCTATTATCCTTAATGTAGGAGGACATTTATAGGAACAGTGTCAATATGAGTACCATCTCAGTTTACATGTCTGTAAACATGTCAGGTAAACAAAGCACACATGCAATAACAGCTTTCCTTGGGAGCAGACCTGAAAGACATAAGCCCTTATCACACGTGAGAGTGGAACTCTAATCCAAAGCCCTTCCATAGCTCTTCCGCAGCAAGGGGGAAGCGGAGTCACTTCGAATCCAAGACAATTCATCTGCAGTCATTTTCCTCCATTTCTAATATAAAATGACATCTGCAGTCATTTTCCTCCATTTCTAATAAATTCACACTACCCACAACATGAGCAGGGGGGAGGATCAGTCATTATGAGTTGATGGAATAAGTTTTGATGAACTATCACATGTGAAGAACAAAATTGTGGTAATTACTGGGTCAAAGTGGAGTGAGTGCACATTGTATTACCACACCATTCAGATTCAACTATTTGAATCAGCACCCTTGCTCATGCTCAGTGGGGATATGAACACATTGTGAACTTTTGCGCTTCCGGGGTGAAGAAGGGGGCCACTTCCTGGTTCCAGTTTCACGTGAATGCTAGCCTCACGTAAATGCCAGCTTCACGTTTCTTCTTCCATTCTATTTACTCAATTTACTTTAGAATGTGTCCTGGATTTCCCTGCACTCCCCCCCCCTCAACTGCTTCCTGCGAATGTATCCTGATTCTCCCTTTCAGATTTCCCTCCATGCCTCCTTGCTTCCTAAGAATGTGTCCTGAGTCCTCCATTTCTGATTTCCCTGCATCCCTCACCTGTTTCCTTCGAATGTATCTGGTTTCCCTTATTGTCCATGCTCCCTAAAGTACCACCTCCCTGAATCCAATCCACTCTCTTTCCCTTTGTAACAGTTGCCTTCTCTCAGGTTGCATCGGCACTTGAGAAATAATCTGGTTGGCTCCACTTTAACTGTCCTGGCTCAGTGCTATGGAATTCTGGGAGTTGGAGTTTGTTGTGGGGTCCTTGGCTTGAGGCTATGAAATTCTGGGAGTTGGAGTTTGTTGCTCCCCCCAGCCTCTGATGGCCCCCTTTGTTGTTTCCAGCCCCCCCCCCCCAGCATCCTGTTTCATTCCCCCCATCCCTGTCATCTACATCTAAATTTACCATTCCCAGCACCGGAAGCATATGGGGCAAAATTGAAGTGCAGCATCATGGAAAATGTGTGTCCTTGGAGGTTTGGGGGGGGGGTGTATCGAGATGGAAGCAAAGTTACATGCCACACCAGACCAATTCGGAATGAAATCGAAGAGAGCTTAGAAGCAATTTTTGTGAATTCGCTTGTTACCGAATTCACCCAAATGAGGAGTCACTTCGGATTCACTGTGGATGCACCTTGGAACAACCCCCCATAGAAAGCAATCACGTGTGATAATACATCACATTATCATGTGAATTCGCATTGTTGGACCCGCAGTGAATTCGGATCAGAGTTGCAAAAACCTCCGTGTGATAAACGTGATAGCCATGTTATTCTAGAATAGCAGTATGCAAAGGGATTTTGCAGCACCTTTGAGATTAACTTTCTGAAAAAGGTTTTAGCATGAGCTTGTGTAGACTTGGTCTACTTGGTCATCTAGGAAAGTAGACCAAATCTGTGAAAACTCATACTACAACCTCTTCCACACAGTTAGTTTCAAAGATGCAGCAAAATCCCTTTGCATGGGATAATAGCTGTTAATGACTGCAGATGTATCTATATGTATAATATAAATGATCAGACCCAAATGTGATATTCATAATTTCTGCATTTGTTGGACATATTTTTGCTTATTGCTCTCATGGGCTGCCCATAACAAAAACATCTGCAGTCATTTTCCTCCATTTGTAATAAATTCACACTACCCACAACATGAGCAGGGGGGAGGATCAGTCATTATGAGTTGATGGAATAAGTTTTGTGTCTACATTGATCAGTGATTATAACAATGATATTAGAATCAAACTAATTTGTCCTTCTGTACAGACTGTGTTCTTGTACTTTTTCACCATAGCGGTGAAAAATGAGTATCTGTTAAATCAGCTCGAGACTGAACTAATATCAGTTAACTAGACCTCCAGATACTGTTGGACTTCAACTCCTGTCAGTCTTAGCCACAGTAGTCAATAGGGAAGAATGATACAGGACATAGTGCAGCAACTTCTGGAGGATCACAATCCTGTTGTGCAAGACAACCTGCTGTTGCTGCTTTATGAGACCTGGGCAATGACTGAATTAACTTCTGCTTATCATTTGATAATGCCACCACTGTTTAGATTTTGGGTTCTTGTGTTTTTACCATTTATGCTGTTTAATTGTGAGTTTAGATGGTTGTTGTCCACTTTCACCAATCATTATTATTAAGTAAATAAATTCAATATCATTTAATACATAGGAACAAGTGGAAATAAAAGCACAAATAACAATTTTGTTGTGTGCTGAACTTTGTTTTTTGCTTGGTTTAGCAGTGGGGTATCATAATAATGCTATACAATAAAAATGGTGTATAATAATTGCTTTTGTTCATGGGGCCTGTGGTATATTGGTAAGATAAATAGGCCACTTAAGACCAGAATAATGAAATACAAGAAAAAATAAGAAGACTGATGCATCACTTATCCTACACTTTGTGGTTTATTGATATTCAGAGAAGGATTTTAATGTTTTTGTGATTGAAAAGGTGAAGCCAAGAAGGTAATAGAAGGTAACACTGTACTAATATGTATTTGCTGCCTTTACAAGGGAAATCATTTGAATGGATAATAAATGCAGGAGCCATTCACCCTGCACAATAATAGTGCTATACTCCACTTTAACTACTATGGCAACATCCCACAGACTCCTGGGATTTGCAGTGTAGGGAGAGCTACATAGAATTCTGTCAGAACTCTTCAATGCCTCTCTAAACTGCAAATCCCAGGATTCTGTAGGAGACAGCCATGGCAGTTAAGACAGTTAATACAGCTCTACAGTTGTGAAGTATGAATGGGCCTACAGTCTCATTAATGGATATCACTGAGAAATTCAGATGATTAAGCTGTTTCTTATGAGTGTATCACATTTTGGCATTGTACACAGCAATCTTGTAATTTTGCTTACAGTTTAAACTGGGTGACCAAAACAAACAAACAAACAAAAAACAGACATCATAAATACATGAAACCTTATACCCAGATTTACATCATTAGATTTCACAAGTATGGATTGAACTAATGTTGTTTGGCTGTTTTGGTATTGGCTGAGTGAATATGAGTTGTAACACATTTTCTAGAGAAGCTTGTTGGTATCTGCCACATCACTGTGTTTAATTATAACAAATATTCGTTGGGCTGGTGTTTATTTGGTTTTTTTGCTTGAAATGTATGTGCCCCTCTTTAGTAGTGAATTCTCAGAGTGGCCAACAGAGAGTGAATATTTATCTCCAAAAATATAAATCCAAAGGCTGGAAATACCTTTGCTAAGGCCAGTTACAATTCCATAATACTGTGCATGTTTTGGGGTTCTTCAGCACTCTTTATCAGGTTACATATTTTTTAAAAATCTGGATAGGTAGGTGGAAGATACACGAGAGTCTGAAAATTTGGTTAGGTGTTTAATACATAAGGTCTTGTGTTAAACTGAGTCCCAAAAATAAAGAATAAAGGGGTAATTATTGGGCCCCTATTGGCTGCTACTAATAACAGTAATGCCCATTTGTGGATTTTGTTCCGTTCTCACAGTCTCACTGGCAACTTCCATTTTGGCACATGGTTATACCAGTACAAAGCTAAAAGCTAAAATTATTGAGCTTAGTCCAATAAGACATCTCTCCCACCCCCCAAGCAGTTGCTTTTCATGTCAGGTCTATTATAATCTGAATTAAACTGGCAGGAAGTATTTGTAATCAGGTTTCTAAATCCACACGCATCAATTAAAACAGAGGGGATTAATGTCCATTGAGAGCTAGTATGGTGTAGTGGTTTGAATGCTAGAATAGGATGCTAGGAGACTAGGATTCTCTCCCTGTGGATCAAGATGGGATTAAAACAAAAATTAAAATCAACAATATAAAATACAAGTTACAGTATTATCTAAAAATAGAGTCAATATAATGAACAGCAATACTGCTACCAATCATTAAAATGACAAAATCATTGTCTGTTTTCCATGCTATCAAAGTAAAAAATGGGAATGTTCTTTGAGATCAGCTATAGAAGATCAGATGGATCGTCCTGCCGGAAGAGATCCATCTTAAGTGCCTTCTTAAAGGCTTCTAAGATGGTAATAACATGGATCTCTTCTAGTAGGTTGTTCCATAGTTCAGGGGCTGCAGCTGTGAATGCTTTATGGGAAGTTGTAATTAGTCTAGTTTTCATATATTCCAATAATTTCTTCCCTGATGTTCTGAGTGTGCTGGACGTATTATGTAGGGGGAGGCATTCCCATAAGTAACTTGGGCCCAAGCCATGTAGGGCTTTAAAGGTAATGACCAACACTTTGTATTGCGCCCAGAAGCTGATTGGCAGCCAATGTAGAGATTCTAATATTGGAGTAATATGGTCTGATCTTGATGTTCCCATGACCAATCTGGCTGCAGATTTTTGGATCAATTGAAGCTTCCAAACTTGGTACAAAGGTAGCCCCATGTAGAGTGCATTACAGAAGTCTAAGCTAGTGGTTACCAGAACATGTACCACTGCTTCAAGGTCCCTCTGGGCCAGGTAGGGGCGCAGTTGACGTATCAACTGAAGTTGGTACCAAGCACTCCACGTGAGATGACAATTGTAGAGATGAGCCCAGGAGTACTCCCAAACTGCGAACTTCATCCTTTAGGGAGAGTGTGACCCCATCCAGGGCTGGTTGGCAAATCTCCATGCCTGGACCAGGGATCCCTATCGCAAGCACCTCTGTTTTCTCTGGATTCAGCTTGAGTTTGTTTTCCCTCATCCAACCCATTACCGACTCAAGACAGGCATTTAGAGGAGAGATGCCATCCTTGGTCACTGCAACAGTCGGCAGCACAGAGAAGCATATTTGGGGGTCATCAGCGTACTGATAACACCGCACCCTATGTCTCCGGATGACCTCTCCCAGCTGCTTCGTGTAAATGTTAAACAGCATGGGGGACAGAATGGTGCCCTGAGGTATGCCAGATATCAGCTCTCTTTTACGAGAGCAGCTGTCCCCCAGTATCACCATCTGGAGTCTGCCCGAGAGGTAGGAATGGAGCCACTGGAATGCAGTGCCCCCAATACGTAATTCCCTCAGGCATTCCAGAAGGATACCATGGTCTATGTTATTGAATGCCGCTGAGATGTCCAAGAGCACCAGCAGAGTCACACTTCCCCTGTCGATGCCCAGACGGAGATCATCGACCAAGGCAACCATGGCAGTCTCAACTTCATATCCCACCCTGAAGCTGGTTTGAAATGGGTCTAGATAATCGGCTTCATCCAAGACAGCCTGGAGTTGAAAGGCAACTGCCCTCTCGATCACCTTGCCCAAGAATAGTAATAAGGAGACCAGTCTATAACTGTTTCTTATCAGGAGATTTGGATTTTTTTGAATGAGATTTTATTTAATGAGACTTGAGCATCCATAGATTTTGTTATCCATGGGGGATCCTGGAACCAAACCCCAGTGGATAAGAAGGTCCCACTGTACTCTATATGCAGTGCTCTCATTTTTTTAGCTTCATTTTGTAGGAAATTGATGATAAATAGCAGCTACTCTAGTAAAGCTAAGATAGCTGCTGCTCTAGCTAACGTTATCCAAATGTAAGGTGCTTTTAAGAGCCTTACCTGGTGAATTATAGCTTTTTTTACAGTCATAAAGTTGGGGGAAGAGGAAGATGGAAAGAACCCTCAGAAAAGGTTTTGGAAATTGAATCTATCACTTTCTCATGTTCAATGTCTGTATGAACAGCTGCAGCAATTTACCTGTGTCTTATCTAGACTGGAATGAATGTTATTGACTTCACTTTATGTATTCCTATAGTTTTATGTGTAAATCATTCTCATGTCATATGAGAGTTTCAGATGATGGCTTCCCTTATTTGGCAGCTTTAAAAGACAAGACAGAGAAGAGAGCTGGAACTAAGTGTGTGACTTATGAATCATTACCAAAGAATGCGATTCTTTAATTTATACCTGGGATCTACAGAGTTCATAGTCACACTTTTTTTCTCTCAGACTCTTTCACATTTCATATTATTCTCTTTTGTCTGTGTTTTCTATAGAATTTCAAGATTAAAACCTATGTGGATGAAGGAGTGAATATATTTTCCCCCCTCAGAATCCACTGGTAGGAAATTCTGAAAGAGTTTATGAGAGGGAGAAAGACAAACATTCCTAGACGTATAAGATTCTTCATCATGAAAGAAAATGCAGAGAACATATATATGCAAAGAATAGTTTTATTACATCTTCAATATGTAGCTGTTTGAGTATGGGACTAAAACTCTGCAGACCAGGGTTCAAATCCCTGCTCGAGAGTAAAACCCATTGGGTGATCTTGGGCAAGTCACACTCTCTCAGACTCAGAGGATGGCAGTGCCAAACCTCCTCTGAAGAAATTTGCCAAGAAAATCCTTAAGGTCACCAGAAGTCAAAAATGACTTTAAGGCACACAAATCAAATTAGTACTTAAATGTAAAATGATGTAATCAGTTTATAAAAGTTCTTTTGTGAAGGTCAGTTAGAATGTTTCTTGATTTGCTGACCACCCTCTACTTGTGTGTAGTTATAAATAAAACCTGGAATAGAATTATTCCAGATTCTAGTGGTAGAATTCAAAGACATTGTTGTGTTAGTCCAGATCAGTGTGCAGGGGGATCTTGTAGCTCCTTTGAGACTAAATGAGGGGAAAAGAAGCTTATATCATACGTTTTCATAGACTTAGGTCTATTTCCTTAGATGCATGGAGTGAAGTGCCCAGGAACAGACATTTATATCGAGGCTCTGTGTGAACAGCAATAGAAACGCAAAACTGTGGGTATGGTAATGAAGTCACAAATTCAGTTTTAATAAGGGTCACTGGGGGACAAAGGCAGAAGAAAAGGTTTTGGCTAAAGCCAAGCTGAGTAGATAACACTATGAACTGAAGTGGAAGTTTTTGGAATGCAGTGTAATGCTGGCTGGGAACCGGAAAGGAAATATGATGAAGTGACCAAGAGAGCCTTCATGAGGCCTAGGTGTTAACTAGC
>NC_056523.1:281604409-281631420 GCF_019175285.1 Sceloporus undulatus
ATAATAATAATAATAATAATAATAATAATAATAATAATAATAATAATAATATTTATCTGTATCCCGCTCCTCTGAGAACAAAATCAGGGCAGCTAACAAGATAAAAATACAAAACCTATCAAATCCCTAGTACCCTCCCCCCCTTAAAAGGTATTAAATCTAATAGAGAATTAAAACCATACAAGTTAAAACTGACCCAAAGGTCAAACAACATAACAATAATCAATAATCAATATAACAATAATAAATGGGAGCGGCGGTATCTATTTATTCATAGGAGTTTCCTGAGGCTGGGTTCTCTATTCTGGAAAGGCCTGCTGGAAGAGATTCGTCTTAACAGCCTTTTTAAAGCTGTCTAAGGATGTAAGCAGACGGATCTCATCCGGCAGGCCATTCCACAGTCTGGGGGCAATGATGGAAAATGCCCTCTGGGAGGTAGCCAAAAGCCTAGTTGTTTGTGGCTGAAGTAGGCCTCTCCCAGAGTGTGCGGGGAGGATTATAGGGGAGAAAGTGGTCCTGAAGATAGTTTGGACCTAAGCCATTTATGGCTTTAAAGGTAATAACCAACACCTTGTACTGGACCTGGAAACTAATAGGCAGCCAGTGGAGGGACTTTAGAACCAGAGTAATATGGTCTCTCCTAGATGTTCCGGAAATTACTCTGGCTGCCATATTCTGTACTAGTTGCATTTTCTGGACCAAGCACGAGGGTAGCCCCATGTAGAGCACATTACAGAAATCTAGACATGAGGTTACCAGCGCGTGGACAATAGTCTCAAGATCCCTTACTTCCAGGAAAGGGCGCAGCAGGCGTATCAGCTGAAGCTGATAACAAGCTCTCTTGACTGTCACATTTACCTGATTTGACATCAGGAGTGACAAATCAAGGAGCACTCCCAGACTGCGAACACAGTCCTTGACGGAGAGTGTGACCCCGTCTAGGACTGGAGGTTGCAACATGTGTAGCGTGCTAGAAATCTATTGCCTCTGTTCAACCCACTGTTGTTGGGCTGGGGTTTGTGGATATATTCCAATTCTGCTGTTTCATTTTTCAATCTTCTGTTGTTGTTGTTTGGTTCAAGAACATCTGCTCTGAATTTTGACATGAAAAGCCTAGGAAGATTGAAATGTTCTGCAAATGATTTTTCTAATGTCTGATATATGTCCATTTATATGGACATATAGCACAGAGACTGGACTGTATACCCAATGTAGATTGCAAAAGGACAGTCCCATTGCATCCAGATCCTAGTGTTCAAGGAAAAAAAAGTGAAATGGACTTAACTTTGCTGCCCAAAGCAGCAGTCACAAAGTCGGCTAGTTAGCCATTAGCCTCACTTAGGCAAGGCAGCACAATTAACATTGAGGCTTGTCTGAAAAGTTTTCGTTTTCTCATTTCATTGGCATAGCTCTGTAAAGGTATCAAGCAGATGTGACCTAAAAGGTCTGTTTTCCACTGGTACTATATATCAGTTTAGTTGTCCAAATATATCAGTGCAACATGAGAGAGCTTGTGCCCCCTAGTCTCAGTACTGACCCCAAATCTCTTCACATCAGTGTAGATATTGCTTTAAGGTAGCTGTCACATCACCTACACTGGTACAACCAATATTACTATTGCAAGTATTTCAAGGACTGGGGAAAACTGTGTGTAAATAATTCTGAAGCTACAATCAAATAGAAGGAATTTGTTAGTTCTAAACAGATACAAAATAACTCACATTATAAAATCAAGACAGAGAGACCATGGGGAGGGGGTGGCAAAAGGGAGAAAATGCTTCATTCATTCCAGCTGGCATCCTTTTTATCAGGTATGCTATATAAGCAAACATGGTGTTGAGCTGTTGAGTCTGAGGTCATGGCTGTCCCTGAGTTGGGGCGTTGGTATATTTTAGTATGCATTCATTACAAGGTACACTGTACAGTTAAGAAACATGCTTGTGGCGCCAGCATGTGATTATGGGAAGACAGACTGACCACTGGGAAATTGCTGAGCTAACAGGGAGGGAGTCAGGCTGAACTGTCCTGCAGCCAAGTTTGCAGATGGTTACCACAGTAGCACACCTTCTAATGACATATCTGAAGCGCTCTGTATTCAGGATGTTCACTTCATCCAAGGTGGGGCTTTTTTGTTTTTAAGTGCCATACGATTATGACATTCTCCATCCATTTTCTTTTTCTTAGATTATTGTTTTCCATAGTAGTTTAACTGATTCTTAAATTATTATCAGGGACCCTCTTTCTTTGACATCTAGCTACAGTGTTTTTCTCCCAGAGTGCCTATTTGATATGCCCATAATTAAGGTGGTGGTAAATTCCTTTGCCCCTTGGTATAGAAGATGTATGAGATGTTATTAGTTCTGTAATTGCTATTTCATGCAACTATTGTAGCTATAATAGGATAATTGTACTTTTCACTTGACAAACTTAGTTATGAGAATTGCCCTGAATTGTTCATAGGTGAGTAGACTTTGATATTACTGGATAGTTAAATGATACTTAATTGGAGATTTGTCATGCCAAATACATCAGTATATCAATATTATATGGGCATTTGAAGCAATGGGCTGAAATATTCACCTAGGTTGAATGACTCTCTAAAGAGTGGGATACTTTTAGGGAATGGGGCAAAATATTTTTGCACCATTCCCTAATGGTTTGCCTCACAACTAAATAACACACTGGCAGCTGAAACCAAATAATGTTCTAATGCCAATTCTTTGGTTGTTTATCAGGTGAACAGTGTATGATGCATCTCAAAAGCAGAGGCACTGGGCTAACAGTTTCTTTTTCATCTTTTTAATAGAATCAGATGGGATTGATCTATTGTAAGACAATCCTATTGATCAAGAGGCATTGTGATACCCATGCAGAACTGCAGAACAGACAGTGAAACATTCACCCATACTTCGCATGCAGAAACATTATTGGGTTTGTACATTTTCAAAATATATTATTCCTGGAAATAATCATGCATCATACATTAGTTATA
Source organism: Sceloporus undulatus (assembly GCF_019175285.1). Classification (NCBI taxonomy): domain Eukaryota; kingdom Metazoa; phylum Chordata; class Lepidosauria; order Squamata; family Phrynosomatidae; genus Sceloporus; species Sceloporus undulatus. The sequence continues at coordinate 281,607,402 of NC_056523.1, forward strand.
TTTTCTAACTGTCCAGTAAAGATTCTTGCATTTTCTGGGAAATTTAGAATTCTTGATATAAAGATATGATGCAAAAGCCTGGGCTAAGCATTACTTTAAAAACTTATACTGACTTTTACATACAGTTTGAGTATAGTTTTAGAACAGGTTTACATTAGGCCCAGTTCAGCAGAAAACAAAGTGCTTCCTGTTTTATAACTTTACAAGTTTAGCTGTTTTGGACACTTCTTTAGCAGCAGGAATTGCCTTTGTAATATAGATATACCTCAGATATCAAAGCCAAAGTGTTCCTCACCATTACTTCTTTAACAGAAAATTTGGCACCAGAGAGAGAAATAACCTGGAAAGAATAGGTGAAAAATCAACTGAACAACATACCTCAACAGACCTTTTATTCAAAATCAACAATGTGCACATAGAGAATGAAACAACTGGAACAGGTGTGCTTTATATAAATAAACAAACCCAGTTTGAACCTTCTAGAAACCACTTGAAGGTTTCTTCCAAAATGGATTCAGGGATGACTTTTTCTTTCCCAGACCTCCAATTTTCTGAGTATTTCCACTGTGGTGAGCAAATTTATTCAACATGTAGTCAGTAGCTTTTGTGGCAGGTTTAACTGCTCTCTCCAATTTTCTCTCTGTTTTGCTGTTTACACATTTCAGTAAGAGATTGTGGAGGAAGCTGCTCTTTGGTACATTTTGTTCTTGGTGTGTGCATTCAAGTAATTTCCAACTTACGGCAATGCTAAGGAGATCCTATCATGAGATTTTCTAGGGTAAAGAGTGGGTTTCCATGAGCAAGCAAGGAATTGAACTCTGGTCTCCAGAGTTCAATTCAACACTCAAATCGTTACACCACATTGGCTTTAGAGTAGAATCCTGCTCTTTTCCATCCCAAGATTTTTTTTGTGTTGTTTACTGCAGACAAGTTGTTGCAATCTGACACCAAGCATATGCATTTTTGCAGCCCCTTTCCACCATCTTCCCAGTGGCAATTCTGCTTTAAAACAAACAAACAAACAACTTCCCAATTGAAGGATGAGAAAGGACAAAGAGGAAAAGTGTTGGCTGACCCTAATATTGGGGGGGGGATGTTTTTTTTAAAAAGAGCTTGATTATCAGAGACTTTGGCTCCCTACAGTCTGTTATGACTAGAGATTCATATCAAGGGTAACTTTGGTCCAAAACAAACTGGCCCAATAAAGTGGGCCACAGCTGCACATGTGCAAATCATGCCGGGGCTGCGGCAACCACATATGCCTGGCCCTGATCTGGACTGCCACCATGGTTTTGAACTGGGCTGGAAAAAGGAGTGGTATTTTACCACTCCTTTTTGAGGATGTTATTTTGGAAAGACACAACATCAGTGCAGTTTCCCACCATGTTCAGGACATGTGTCATCTAAACACTATGCCTCAAATGCAGTGGGAAACAACATCATTTGGCCCATCTGTTTTGGACCTGCGGCCCGGTCCAAATGGGCATGATAGGATGCCCGCGTCATGTGCGAGGGGTGGTGCATCTAGATGCCCCTCACCCCTCACCCCTTGCATGTGACGAGAGCATCAAAATTGTGGCACCCTGTACAGATGGGTGCCGCCATCATTATGTGATGGACACCTAGTGTCCACATGTCACAGTGCCCTTATGACGTTGCGACTGCACCATTGGTGCACTGCGGCATCATAATTGCACCACAAGAAAAACCCACTTTTTGTGAGTTCTTTTTGGCCCACAGGGAAGTCTCACGGTCTGGAGGCTGCGGCTTCCCTGTGGACCAAAGCTAGGCGCTGGAAGACCGTCCTTTTTGGATGGTCTGTCCCGTGCCTTAGTTAATTTTTTTTAAGCCTGAACTAAATTGTGTTAATGGTTCCTGCTAAGCTGAGAAAGAAATGAAGCTTTTGTGTATTGCAAAACTCTGCATTTTATAGAAGGGATATTAACATCATGTTTGGGCCAAAGACCATAGAGCTATGATGCATTGTAATTGGAATTATGCCCCAGTCACACAGAAAGAGGGGAAATGGAATGCACTTTTAAAAGTACAAGACAGCATGAATAAAATAAGCTAAGCTCTCATACACTTGTCATTTGCACGTCTTTGACAAGGTTTTTTTTTTTTAATTATAATTCCCTGGGTCCCCCAACCAGCATGGCCATTTGTAACTTTCCCTAGCTATATAATTATGGAGGGACCAAGCTGGAAGGTTCCAAGGGGTCCTCAACATCCTTCCAGTCAGGAAACAACAGGTAAAGAAGACAGGCCCTCCCTCCATGCCATCTGACATCATCCAGCTTCAGAGGGAGCAGAAGGCAGGCCCAGCTCCATCAGGCTTAACCTAAAGTAAGAAGAGCCCTCCCTCCAATCCATCTGCCATGGTCCATGCCTCAGAGAGAGAAAAGAACAGCTGGACATATTCCCCTTCCCCACTGCTATTCCCTTTTCCTTTTGTGTCATGGCTTTTTAGGTTGTAAGCATGAGGGCAGGGAAATTTCTAATTAACTATGGTGTTTATCACACTATACTCTTATAGTGCTACTATTCCACTTTCACTGCTCTAGCTGCCTCCTGTTGCATTCTGGGATTTGCTCTAGCTGCCTGAGAATTCTAAATACCCCTCCTTAAAACTGCAAATCTCAGAATGCAACAGGAGGCAGCTAGAGCAGTGAAAGTAGAATAGTAGCACTATAAGAGTATAGTGTGATAAACACCTATCTGTAAGCCACTCTGAGAGCCTTTGTGGCGGAAGAGCAGGGTATAAATACAGCAAACAAACAAACAAAGGATCCTGAGTGGTGGCCACCTGACCTCTACTCAAGAACATCCAGTGAAAGAGAGTCCATAACATTCCTTAGCAGTCTGTTCCACTGCTGACTTTCTTACTGCCAAGTTCTTTCCAAAGTTAATTAGAATTTCAGTTTTTGTAATTTGACTCCATTAGTTCTGGTCTTCTGGAGTAGCGGAAAACAATTTTACTCTGTACCCTTAAGTCCCCATAGACTTTCCCTTTGGCCATTTTCCAGCCACTTGGGTTCATTTTTGGCATTGTGGCTCTCCCCCCGCCACCACCCCCCCACCAGCACAAAGATTTCAATTCACTCAATACCTTTTGCTCTTCCAGTTTCACACGGCCACTTGGGTATCACTCTTTGGGCATTACCTTGAAAACCACGCAGTCCTCATCTGTCATTTTTACTGCTCTCCTACATCCTGACTTCCTCCTGCTTAACGATCAGGCAGCCTTTGTACTTAGTTTGCCCAAATGGAGAGGGTGAGTGTGAATCATGGTCTCTTTTTTCCCTTAAAAAAGAATCATCTGCAATCAAAAATGTACATTATGAGTCTAAAGGAAATAATATCACATCTGAATCTGAGTCTAGGTGGGAAAATACTCACCAAGAAGTCTTAGGAAGGATATAATATTTGTAAAATATTGGTACTCTGTTACTTGGCTATTTCCAAGTGGTCCAGGACTAGTATACAATCCTTCCTGCATATTCCCTGCATTATAAAGGTAACCATATTTACATGGCACAGAAATTAATCCTGTCCTTGGGGTGTACATAACTTTTATATCTCCCATGCCCAGAGAAGAACCTGGCTGTTCTTCTTTTAATTACAGGAGAGATGTCTTGTCTGATTAATGGAATCTGCATGGGTGCAAAAGCAGGGAATCAATTTGAAATGCCTTGTAATTAATTGTGATTTGGTCATGAGAGGTGGGGTGCTCATCCACCAGTGAAACAAATACTACAAGCAGGTGAATTGTTAATTACATGTACATTATTTGCAATGGTTGTTGACATCCCTGACCAAGACAGAGGCTAGAGATGGTAATCTGAAGATGCGTATATTGGTACGGTAGCACAATCTATTGATGCACTAAAAACTGGGCCACCATTCCAATCCTAATAAGTTATTGAGATTTGAAAGTAAACACATACTCTGAGAGCTTTTTGGCAGGTCAATTGATGATTTAAATGTGTGCTTGCTGTATAGGGGCAAGAAGTTCTGTCAAATTTGTAACTATGAATTTGGTATTGAAAGAGAAAGAATTAAGAGATTCCATTGAGGCCATGAGTGCAAAAATCTAGAGTAGTGGTCCTCTAGATGTTTTGAATTTCAACATCTAGAAGTCCAAGCCGGCACAGACAGTGATGAGATACCTTTTTTGGATGAACAAGGACTGAGAACAACTCAGCTAGAGGATTGTTATTCTTAGTGGCTTGACAGTCTAATGAATGCATACCTATGTGCATGTGTACACACACACATTTAAAACAGTTTACCAGGAATTATTACCTATCAGTAAAGAGTCTTCATCAGCAGCTCAATTACTGTACAGTACTGTAAATTCTGCACTGTAATTTACATTGCTCAGCAACCAAACAAAGCATTGAATGCATTTGGTTGTAACAAAGTATGGTTTATAACTGCAGGCACACAGCACAAACTTTTTTCAGACCCCCCCCCCCCCCAAAAAAAAAACTTTACTTTTCTTTTTAGCAAACCACTGTCTAGATTTAAGTCTGAAGCTGTAGTTCAGCTGGCCATGCTAGCTGGAATATACTGAGAGATATAGAGTAAAAAGTATATTTTCCAAGTTCTGATCCTTTTAATTTTTCACATTTAATTTCCAATGTATACATTATCTTGATCTGGGAATATTTCAAGGAGAGGAAGCAGATGTAGGGTAAATGTTTCTTTATTAAGCGTATATATATATTTGTACCTCATGTGGCCACATGGCACAAATCAGAATCCTGGGACTGATAGCCAAATGATTTGCATTACTGGTGATGTTTTGTAATTAGGGTTATACATATTCAGATCTAGATTTGATATCATCCTAATGCTGGGTTTAGCTGCAGCTATGCATGCAGTCCTATATTGCAGGGGAATTAAATTTGCAAGCTGTACTTGGCTCAGCCTGTCACTCTTGTCCCTGCCTGCTGTCAAGTCTGCTGCTTCTTCCATGAGTGATATTGTTTGAGAAAGAGATAAAGAAGGGGAGGAGTAGAAGAGGAGAAGGAGAGGGAGAAGGAGAAGGAGGGGGAAGGAGGGAGGTTAGTAATGTAAATGGGAAGTTATAATCTTTTTTATTTTCCATAACAGATGCTCTGTGAATTTCTTGAATGTATGCATGTCAAAGCTCTTCAGAAGTATTCAAATGCACTGCTACAACCTGTAAAGTTTAACAGACTAAAAGAGAGAAAAAAATATTCTTGACATCTATTTGCACTAAAGTATACTCAAGTGAGAAATGCTAAGCATCATCTTTGCACTTGCTAGAAAAGTTCTAGTGTTTTTATGGTACTGCGTATACAAAAACATAAGTGCTATATAAAGCATGTGACCTCCAGGGCTCAATCTTAACAGCTGATCCCATTTTTAAAAAGACAGACAAGGGGAGAGGAAGGAACTACCATATGTTATTTACTGATTTTTATGCAATTTTGGAAAATTATTTTGTCTTTACTATTTATTAACTCATAGTCTTCTTCCAAAAGGAGAGCAGCCAATTGCTCAAGAGTGTAAGGTACTGAGGTCAATAGTTACTTCTCCACAGAGCTCCTGAAAAAGAGCTTCCTTTTAATTATTTTGTGAATTTTCCCCTTTTTGATCCTAGCTTCCAACTGTGCCAGAGAATCAATCAAATCTTTTTGGGAGGCTTTCTTAATGATAAAAATGTAGTCTCTCTCTCTCTCTCTCTCTATATATATATATATATATATATATATATATATATAGAGAGAGAGAGAGAGAGAGAGAGAGAGAGAGAGAGAGAGAGAGAGATATTCTGTAGCTTTTAGGTTACAATCATGTACAGTATATTCTTTGTTCAGACTAAGCCTCACTGGACACAGAGAGACTTGCACTTGGTGAAATATGCACAGGACTGTGCTATATGAAGGAGAATTGTGTGGATTATATGTATGTTGATTTTGTAATGAAATTAACAACAACAAAAACCCTACATAGTTGTGCAATTGAAAAAAAAACACATCTATATCTATATTTATGGAGGATACAGCTAACCAACTAGTTATTTGACAGCAAATATTCATTGTTAAAAGCACATCTACACTTTTGGGGAGGGGCCATGAAACAGCTGGAGTTTAACATTTTAGTGGGAATCATAACAGAACAGGCTGTTCCCTACTTGCTGCCAGATGTATATATGTAGGTGAGGAGACCACCAGGAGGTCTTATCAGTCTCAGATACTGGTCAGATTGAAGTGGGAGAAATTATTCAGTTCTGCACAAAATGTGATTTCTGCACCAGCCTTATAGGAAGCCTTATGTGTATATTCTGCACTTTATCTCACATATGCATGAACACATGACATAGCATTAGTTCCTCCTCCAGAAGTTATAGAAATTGGTTTTCAAACTTTCAAGACATGAATTCATTGAATCAGAAATTTTAGTTTCTCTTTGTACTCAAGAAGATTCAGAGCCCAGAGTACTTGGAGAATAAATTGCACAAACTGGGGGGGGGGGGGGTAAATGAGCAGCCTTGTTGGGGATGAAGTGAATTAACAGGGATGAGAAAGAACCAAGGAATTGGACAGGCAGGCAGGTTGGGGGGAAAGACTCAGGACCTTATTGCACGCATTTTTTAAAATGTTCTGGGCACAGGTAGGGGGCGCATGCAACCGAGAACAAAAAGGATTTTACCACACACCAAAGTGTCCTCAAAATGGCCCCATTCCATCGCTCGGTGCCAAGTTGTTCCCATTCAGTGCTGAGATGTGCCATTTTGCTCCACCTGAACTTTTCCATCAGAAGCAAAGGACGCACCCCAGTACTGAATGGAAATGGCCTGGTGCTGGGCGATGCAATGGGGCCATTTTGACGACACTTCAGTGTGTGGTAAAATCTTTTTTTTTCTCGGCTGCACGTACCCTGAGTGGCCCCTACCCATGCCCAGAACATTTTTAAAAATGTGTGCGATAAGGTACTCAGAGTCCAGATAATCCATTGTTTGGGGTTCATTAGAATACAGGGTGCTCGGGGATTAATGGTGATTTTCACTACATGCCTTGGTTCTTCTATCAAGCAAGATATGAAAACTAGCCCCAAAGTTCCAGCTTATTAATTTATGATATCCAGTCCATTTATTCCTGCGCTATCTTATCACTCTTTTTCAAAAAAATTGTGCAAAATGAAAGTCATGGCCAGAGGCAGATCTACAATGGTACAGTTGCTCCTCAGAAAGTTGTGCAATTCTGAGAAAAACAATATGAGTTTCTTGAAAAAGCAGTTTTTAAATGTTGTAGTGAGTTTTCTGTCTTTTTTGTGTGAGAGAAAAAGCCCTAAATGTTTTAGCACTGTAGGAATAAATGCTGATGCTTTTTCCTCAACATCTGTTGGGAAGTGGGCAAATTGAGAATTTACACCCTTATCTGCCCCCCAGCTATCAAGTTTAGGATAATCTCATATGATGAGATAATCGTCTTTTAAATCATGATTTTATATTCTTTTAAAGTCTTGCTATTTTAATATGGTAGTTAATATAATTTAATTTAATTAATCTTGTTATTATCAGATTTTAATTCATCTGCCTTGTTTTGATCCTTGTTTTGATCCACTTTGGTTCCTTTTTTATTGGAAGGCAAGATATAAATCAAGTGAATAAATAAATGTAGAGTGGACCCAAGTGCTACAGGGCTTTATTGATCATCACTAGCACTATGAACTGTGTCTGGAAAGAGACTGATAAAGTTACCATATGAAGAAGTTTCTGCTCTTTTGAAACCAGTATCAGTCAGTACTCTGGGTGAAATAACCAGGACCATTGCAATTTGTAATCACTTCTCAAAGGCAGTTCTATGCACAATGCAGTATTGTAATCCAAAGAATGTGTTAATGGTTGTTATTTAATTTCTTAATTCCTATTCCACCTCACCCTCTTTCTCTCTTTTTACTTTCCAGGAGTAGTACTTGTGGCAATTTTTTTATTTGCTACAATAAATTGGCTAACTTTCAGTATTATACACTTTGGCCTGTGTGGGTGGTGAATGTCATTTGCTGCTCAGTCTCAGGGAGCAAAATGTCTTGAGCTGGCCCTGCTTCTCACTTTTCTTTTCATTTAATTGATAACAGCAGAAGAGATACTGAAATACATTTAGACCTGTTAAATATGAAATATCTGTTGCTAGTAGTGCAGTTTAGCTTAACCATGAATGCTGCCCAACATGAACAAAAATTCTTACATCTCAGTGTTCTCTGTAGTAAGCTGAATGACAAGGGAGAGCACAGCTGTTGCCACCACCATGGACACAGCTGTTATAGTGACAAATACCAAAGCTACTGAGGCTCCTGTTACCCTAAACCATAGAAGGGTACCATTTGAACAAATGCTGGAGTTTGACTGTCAGATTCTTAGATGTGTCACATTTTTCTGTGGTGCTTTGGGGTGTTGCAACAGCTGTTTGTAAACACTGCAAATCCAACATTAGCCCAGGAAAGGAGGGTATCGGCATTTTTCCCTTCCAATGTCTTTCTTCCCAAACTATGATTTAAAAATATTGCAGATATGCTGACACTTCTGCTGATGATTTAAATAGCAACTAGGATAATCTTCCAACTGAGCAACCAATTGGCAGGCTCCATCCTTAACTGATATGTCTGACTCCTGCTATGTCAAATGACTCATCACCATGTCTGAGAATGTCTATTCGACTGCCAACTCAAGTCGGACAAACACAACAGTTAATTAGAAAAGTATTTGGAAGATGTTGAAATCCTGGATCAATTCTTTCTGGTCTGCTACCATGCGAAATATATTGATAACAGTGTTACTCTGTGCAAAATCTCTAAAGAGGACTCGAGGACGATGGCGACGGATGCCTCTAATACTACTTTTCCTTACAGGTGAACCTAGAAAGTGAGAGAGGATGGATTTTTAAAATAGCCGCAGCCATACATTCATCTTTATAATGTGCTCTCAGTTAGCAGTGAGTCAGAGACATGGATCTGACAAAACTCTCCGAGGCACATCTTTTTTACTATACATCTCATAATGGCACCTGAACATTAGAAAGATACAAAAATGCAGGGAGGTTCATTGTAATTGTATTATTCCAAGTTCAGCTTTTATTCTTATTCCATTGTACCAGTAACACACATATGCATGTGTCAAAGTTATTTCCTCTAGGGATGTTAGCAATCAGTGAATGGAGTTCTCAGAGTTAAGAGCTAGGTACAGATAACTAGTTATGTAACTGATTTCCCCCTCCTCTTCTTCCTCCTCCTTGCATAACTTCTGCATAAATTAATTTGCCTTACGATTGCAACTGAACTTCTTCTATAGAGTTCCTGTAACATTTTGGTGACTTTTATAATTATGGGTGTGTGGCCTCACTAAATGGTGAAAGAGGAATACTATGTGGTTCATATGCTGGCCTTTCTTACACCTTCTGCTCTTGCCACCTGCTCTATTGAGGTGTTGAGCTGATAGTGAAAGGAAGGGAATGGGTCTTGAACCATAGCTAATAACTTTTTGAATACAAGTTTTAAAAGTAACTTAAAAAGAGTGATTGTTACCTGAAATTATATTTTGGGTTCCAAGCTCAGGCATGCCTGACTGACCTTTCCTTCCAATCCAAAGCTTGATGGGTTTTTTTTATCTTATATTTGAAAAGGCAACAATGGACCCATACAGACAGGCCTAAATAAAGCTGCTTCGGGTCACTTTGGAGGTATGCTGTTTAAATGACACACACATCTTAAGAGGCCAGAAGCTATGCCAAAGTGACACTCCAGTCCTTAGGACTGGAGTGTGGCTTTTGCGTGGTTTCCGGCCTCTTAGGATACATGCATCATTTAAACAGCATACTTCCAAAGCGAGCCAAAGCAGCTTTATTTTGGCCAATGTTCGGGCCCAATGCTTGGTAAAGTCAAAGACAGTATGAAAAGGAAAAAAAACTGGACTACTGGACCATTCATGGAAGTCACAGCGATGAGTTTGCAAAACCTCAGGGCAGTTGATGACCAGAGCTCATGGAGGTCTCTCCCTCATAGGGTTGCATATATCAAAGTTGACTTGGTGGAAAGTAACAACAAATGTGTGACCAACCAAACAAAGAGACTAAGGCCAAAATCACACATCAAGCTGACAGAATATAAAGCTCCTTCTACATACTGTATATACTCAACTATAAGTCAAGAAATTTATGCCCCCAATTGACCCTAAAATTTTGGGTCGACTTATATGCGGATCAATACACTAAAACTGCTTAGAAAGGTCCTGAAACAAGCAAGCTGTGATGTCCCATTCTTCCCCTTTCTTTGTGCCTGGAGGCAGGATTTGGGGTGTGTGTGTGTGTGTGTGTGATAGAGTTTCCCAGTTTGATTTTAAAGCCTCCTCTTCCCTTCAAAGAAACACCTCTTTTAACTCCACTTCTTTCCCTTCCCAATCCAGTTTTAAAGCTTTCTCTTCCCATCCACGAAATACCTCTTTTAACTCCACTTCCCTTCCCAATCTGATTTTGGAGTCTTCTCTTCCCATCAGACACCCCATTTAACTCCACTTTCTTTCCTCCCTTACCTGATTCGTCCAACACCTGGGAAGTTGTATTAGGTGGTTGGGAGAGGCCCAAAGAAGGAAAGGGGGGGATGGAAGTGGTGTTTCCCCTTTCCATCCTTTGTTATAGCCCCCTAAGTTTTACCCTCGGCTTATCAATGAGTCATATTAAAATCCATTATTTTTACCCTGAAACCTGATACATGAGGTCAACTTGTACACTAGTATATACAGTACTTCTGCTCACCTTACTCCCCTCAGTGAAGTAGTCCTTTTCTTCACCAAAGCACACCCTCATGGCCTTTTGTTTGTTTGTTTGTTTGTTTGTTTGCATTTTTGTAGCCAGGAGGAAGCCAGCATGGTTTCCCAGTCCCAGATAGTTGAGGGATTACTTCTTTGCCCATCAGCCTTTAGTTACAATTCTTTAGAATTTACCATTTTGGTCACTTGATCTTCCAGGTTTACAAAAAACAATAATGTCTAGTAGGCTGATCAACTTCAACATTCCCCTTAGGAATCTCATGTTTTGCACTTTCAGGAGATATATATGTAACCAGGGCATCAGTGTGGCTTTATCTGTTTTGTACAGGTTGAGATTCCCTTATCTGGAATTCCAAAATGTGATAATTTCCACACACACAAAAAACAACCCAAATCTTTTTTTTCCCTGAGATAGTGGCACCTTTGCTTTCTGTTTCATGCAGAAAATTATTTTTACAAATATTGTATAAAATTCCCTTCAGTCTATGCACATGTGGTGTGTACGAAACATTAATGAATTTTGTGTTTAGACTTAGGTCTCATCTCCAAGATATTTCGTTATGTAACGTAAAAGGTAAAGGTTTCCTTGACACGAATGTCTATTCGTAACCAACTGTAGGGGCAGTGCTCATCTTTGGCGCAGTACAGAGTGCCAAAAAATGGCACCCTGCCAGCACCTGTTGTCTCTCCACAGGGAAGCCGCCAAACCATGTGGCTTCTCTGCGGTGTAATAAGTATGCCACTGGTGCACTCATTACACAAGCACCATGCAGCATAACAATGGTGGCACCCTTGGGTATAGGGAGCTGCCATTTTGACCCCCTCATCACATGCTAGGGTTGAGGGGTATCTGGAAGCACCGCCCCGAGGCAACCCTAGCACATGACGAGGGTGTCAGAAAGGGCTGGTCTGTACTAGCCCTGAGTTACTAAGCCAAAGAGCCAGTGTTGTCCAAAGACAACTCCATGGTCATGTCAGCGCAACTGCTGGGGTCCAACAACCACTGTCAGCAACTCAAACGAGTCCTGGGGTTAAATCAGACCCTTGGAGCAGAGCTGGCAAATTTCCAGAAGCCAAAGTGTGGCTCCAAAGTCCAAGTTGGGATGCCAGCAACTGGATGTCTTCCAGGAACTGCAGCAATGCAGGAACCTCCAGGGACACACAGCAAACCGATGCTATAGCTTCTTCTGATAAACCACCAGAGAAACTAAGTCTCCCAAAGTGCTCTTTATTCACAGTGCTATTATACAAAACTAGATCTCTAAAACTCCAAACCATACCAATCCAACTCCTTCTACAAACCCACACCACACCCTTGCAACCCCTGTGCTTATATAGTCTCCAGACCATGTGGTCTCTCAAACCCAGTGAGTTCAGGTGTGTAGCCATGTCATGTGTCTCCTGTGCAATCTAGACACATGGTTTCATCATCCATGGTTACGTGCACTTGGGCATTGAACTGTCCTTGAGCCAATGAGCTTCAGCTGTGCTGATCAGCCTTGCCACTCTGCTGAATGCTCATGGCCAAACATCAAACACCAAACACACACATCAAGCATTTCCCTGTGTGCTGTGTTTTAACCCTTCAAATCCCTGACAGGTCATGTGGCCAGCATGACTGAATGAAACACTGTTACATTCCCGCCAAAGTTAATCTACTTGCATGTCCATGTTCTCAAACTCCTAGGTTGGCAGAAGCTGGGACAAGTGATAGGAGTTCACCCCATTATGCAGCACTTTGGGCTCAAACTGCCAACCTTCTGATCTTACAATCATCAGAATTAGTGTCTTAAACACTAAGCCACCACATCTCTGACATCTAAATGGCTTGGGCCCAGGGTACTTGGAGGACCGCCTCTCTCCATATAATCCGCCCCGCACACTCAGGTCAGCCGGGAAGTATCTGCTGAGAGTTCCAGATGCAAAATATTCCACCACAGCACAGAGGGCCTTTTCCACCTCGGCCCCACAGCTCTGGAACTTGCTTCCTGGCGAGCTCCGCTCGGCCACCTCCCTCGACCTATTTAAGAAGGGGTTAAAAACATCCCTTTTTCAGCAGGCATTCCCCTAATGTCCCCAACATAATTTCTACTCCCCCTTCACTGCAGTTTTACCTTGAGCTAGCTTGGAAATTGTTATTTGTAGCTTTTAATGTATTTTTATTGCTGTTTTTATGTATGTTTGAATTGCAATCTTGTATATTGTAACCCGCCTTGATCTTTGGAAAGGCGGGCTAGAAATAAAGATTTTATTATTTATTATTATTATTATTATTATCGTATTATGTGCATTGACATCTTATTATGTATACATATGCAAATACAGGTATTCCATACTACTACTACTACTACTACTACTAATAATAATAATAATAATAAATATTAAAATAAAACCCTAAATTCAAAACACCTCTGGTCCCAAGCAGTTTGGATAAGGGAGACTCAGTATATTCGTTAAGTAAACAATTAATGTATGCAGTTACATACTCTGGGTGGTACTTACAATACATTAATATGTTATTTGTAATATAGGGGAGTGTTAAGAAACATTATCTTAGACATTAGTGAGACATCATAGCTCATATTTCTTTTGCCATTGCTCATCTCATACAGGCATTTGCATATATTACAGTGTATGATAACATTTCAGCATTTTCGGTGCAATGCAGTATGTGTAAGGCATCTAGCTTTTTACACAATGCATTTCAGATACTTTTCAAATTAGCTCACTACAGTATTATAGCACATTTGTATATATTGCCTTTATTCAGCATAGATATTTTTACACAGAGTAAAACTCTATCTGTTCTAACAATATTCTATAAGAACATTATAAATAAAATATCCCCACCCATTCTTGGGTGGCAATCAGAAAAAGACAACATTTGTGTCTTCAGCTTGGTCATACACACCATGCAGAGTACTCATGATGTGCTGGCTTCCCTCTGCTTTCATAGTTGTGGCTGACAGGTATTTACCTTTAGCTCATCCAACAAGAGAATGGGCTCACTGCTTCTGGAAATTTGGGATTTTGAGAGACACACCTTGTTTCCTGGTGCCCTAATATGGGCTTTCCCTATACCATATTCAGAAGCTATTCTTAGTTCTCTGAGACTCCATCTTAGATTTCAAATGTCATGAAACATTATCACTTCCATTTTCCATTTCTTTTCCTAAGAGAACAGCTGAGTCTTTTAAGTATTTGTTTTTTAGTTTAATTGGCAACCAAATTTTTTTTTTACCTTGATGAAATTTTCCTTCAGTTTCCAATCTTCTAACATTGTGCTAACTGGTAACTGGTAGTAAGGTTCATGTCAGCCCAAGATTATCCTTGTTGGTGTCTCCCAGTATTTGAGAAACATATTTTCTTCCATTTTTTCCAAATGCATTTGAATATTCTTTCCATCCCTATGTCATGTTGCCTATCTGCAAAAGCAAATCTTGCACTCAGGGGTAATCCATGTGGTTAAAATAATACACAGTTGTAGCCTTAGAAAGAAGCTCACAGATTGTTAGGTAAGAGCCAGCTGTGTTTATTTACCCCAACAGAAATTAAATGAAGTATATGGCACCATACAGAAATAGAAACACAGACATGCACAGAATTTTTCACATGTGAAAATTCACTGGGGAGTGAACTAGGACTGAATGACTGGAAATGCTGACTGGAGGGATGCACATGAAATTAATGCCCACTACACAATCTACTCAAGCAGTGTTGTGTCAAGGAATGGGAAGATCTGTCAGTTTCACACTCTCCTGCATTCAGATTTTTAAAATTTCAAGTATTTCCACCTGAAAGGGGGGATCCCAAACAGATGAAAATATAAGCCAAACACAATAATTTAAAGCTTGTAAAGTGGTTTTAAAGAAAAATACATTTAACATCACATGGATGAAGTGATGGGGTAATGCTCTGGATATACAGCCTTGACCACCATAGTTTAGGATGACCTCAACATGTAATTCTAGCCAATCTTCTTAAAAGTAACTTTCCAAATTCTGTGCCAGCATGAAGAGACCTATGTTATATCTGCCTGCCATATAGCCTTTTGAGATTAGACTCTCTCAGAAAAAAAGTGTCACTCTTAATTCAACACTAATATTTTAATAGGAAGATATAAAGCAGACTGGGAGTGGTGATGAAACATATTGGCCTGTTACAGACTGCCAAAATAAAGCTGCTTCGAGTCTCTTTGGAGGTATGCTATTTAAATGATGCATGGGTCCTAAGAGTCCGGAGGTCGCGCCAAAGCCACACTCCATTCCTAAGCACTGGAGTGCAGCTTTGGTGCAGCTTCCGGATTCTTAGGACCCATGCATCATTTAAATAGCATACCTCCAAAGAGACCCGAAGCAGCTTTATTTTGGCAGTCTGTAACAGGCCATAGCATAAGAATGTGGGCTAGACATTGACATTAATATGAACTGCCTGTATGTCCAAAATATCCTTCCCTGGAGGCAATGTCCATTGAATACATATTTGTGTGTGACAAAAGCAGTAAAATTTTCTAACTATTGAACAATAGCTGGTGAATATTTTATCTTTCCAATCTCAGAGCATGTCTTTTAGCTATAGTAAGAACATGCAGGATCCAGCCATATTGACTATAAATTAGTACCCATGTCTCAGGAATATAATTTAGAAGTATATATGCTTCTAAAATATCAAATATTTTTTTTAAAATACAAAATGTATACATTGTCATTGATCCAGACAGTTGGATGTATGATGGTTTAGCACTAACATGCTGGATTCTCCAAGATTAAAACTAGATTTTATCCCTCTGCCTGGATGGATGAATCACCCCATTTCATTTTCTCTCATGCTAGGAATATTTAACTTTGTATCTAGAAATTGAGAAATCTGTCAGTTTTACTTTCTTCTGAATCCATTAAAAATCATTTTCATCCAAAAATGGGGCAGTACATTTTTGTAAATTCTTTTCAAAAATGAAGTAAAAAAGAAAATCTCACGCAACTCTAACTGCTTTTTGCAGTAAAATGAAGACCTTTGTATAGGAATGTATTCTAATCTCACAACCAAATCATAACAGTAACTTGTGTTAAATTTTTCAGATGTGATAGTTTATTCTCAAAACAGCTCATTGGCTAAATAAATATTAAGTACAAAGAAGAAGAATAACCAGGTGATATTTTTTTTTTTAAAAAAAAAGAATATATGTAAATCATGTTTGGAGCAAAAAGCCATCATACACATACAAGCACCAAATCCAATTCAAACTAGAATTTCTGACGGGATTTACCAATAAAGTACAACCTATGGTTTCTCAATTAAACTAACCAATAGTTAGTTGTTAAGAGATGTTAATAGTTAAGAATTAAGTGATATGTGTTAGAAAATTTGAGTATAAATGTGAATATTATGATCTCTTTGTTATGTATGTTATGAGTAAATGTATTTTATGGGGTTTGCTTTTGTTTTTTATAATCAATAAAAATTTATAATTAAAAAAAATCTTAACCAACAGTTGAATTTTCTTTTCCAGTATCTTGTGATCTTTGAAATTAGTGGTGACTTTTTGTCCGTACTTCATATCTATTTTGGTTATACCTTTGTAAATAAGTTGCTTTGATTATTCTAATGCTTGCTTTACTTGTAATGATTAATTCTTCATGCCGCTTTCTAGAGCAATTGGTGTTTGGCTTTATTTTGCGGGAATTTCTGACAATGTTTATTACATGCTGAATGACAGTCAGCATTATGATTCATGCACCATGCGCAATTTGAGTCCCAGTGATTCCTTCTGTGTTTTGTCTGCTGTCTTGAGTAAAAAAGTAAAAAAATAAAAATACTACATTCCCATTTCCAATATGAATCACAACTATTATTCTTTTGAACATGCAATCTGTTCTCTTTAACTCCTTGCCACCCCCACAGTGAAAGTGTTTGGAGAACCACACAAATCTCAAAATAACAATATAAAATTAGAACTTGAAATGCTGTGACCCTCTACATTCTACTTCAACATATTGGAGCCCACCTACAGTAGCTATTTTGGTTCAGCAGAAAGTGAACTGCAGCCATGCTGCCAAGACTACAGTGAGTAGGATAATTATGAAAAGTGTAGGGGTTGTTGATTTTTATTGTGTCTGAACAGCATTAGAAACCAAATGGCTCAGCACAATCATTATCCTAGTGGGTGACAGCCCACTCCACCATCCATTTAAACCAAAGGTATTGGATTTGGAAGCAGAATAAGAACCATTGAAAGGCAATGGGACTCCAGTTAATCTAATGAGGACCATGAGACCACAGTAGGACTGAACATGAAGTCATCTTAACTGTTTTCCTAAATGCAAGCCATAACTTTTTGTGCCACCGATCGATCTACACTACAAAGACATGGAAAGTTGCAGTTTACAGTCTTGATGAATAATTCTAAAAGTTAGTTTGCACATTTTACCTGAAATTAAAACATTGGGGCAGTGGAGATGAGTTTCTGAATGGGTACCCAGGAGATTAACATTGAGAATAAGATTGAAGATGTCTTGTAGTAATGGTACACTAGTGCTCGTATATTTATTGGTAATTGATATTTCTTGTTCATTCACATATACCTTGAATAACTGTATTTATTCACATTAAATCTAAATGTTCAGTTTTAAGCTTGCAAGCCTAATTTAAAAATTGGTTGAAATAGCACCCAAAATTACCTTCAGAAAACCAAGCTAAGGAACCTGGGAACAACTAAATAGTAAATGTTATTTTCAGAAAACAGATGGAGCTATACTTTCATGCGTCTGAACGTGAAGCCCAGTGTAAACTCCTGCTTCCATGTTCTTTTCAGGATCCCTGAATCTCATGTCACAGTTGCAAGTCAAAATAATATTATTATTCTTTCTCCAAATTTAAGCCTAGTGTCAACACTTATATGGAAAGAGATATACCCAGATGAGCCCTTGCAGGAACAAATACAAATGCAGTAGGTGAGCAGTTTTCTAAAAGACAACAACATAGCACATGTCACTTCTAAAGCCAATGAGATGATTGATAATAATAACCATACAGTCTCCCAACAGCAGACCTCTCTGTCAGTTAAACAACATAATCTCCCAGAATACACCATAACACCCACCCACACATGCACTTTCCTTTTTTAAATTGTTCTAATAGTTGTCCACCTGCCAAGAGGGCCTGGTTCAAATAAATAAAGGCCATACTGAATATCCAGAGAATGTAGACACAGCTCTTTGACTTCAGTCAAATCCAAAGACATCCTGATGAAGCTGAAGGAATGAATATGTGACAACTTATTAATGGTGCTAACTGTGATAATATATATCACAGTTATTATATAGTGCCAATAATTTCTACACTTTCCAAAATGGCATTGCATTTTTTTATTCTCCATGGAGAAGATTGTTTTTGGGAGAAAAGATGGGTAAAGCATTAGCAAGTGCTCTCACAGTATATTTTTAATGTGTAGCTGTGTGGTTAAGTTTTAACTTCTCTCCCTGTGTCTGTGTAATTAATCCCTCCATCATCCTTTTCTCCTCAAGCACCCAACACTTTGAACATTTTCTGCAATAAAAGCAGGAGGAGTGGGGATGAGAGTAAGGGAAGTGACATATGGGAAGGATAAGTGAGGGGCAGGTCAAAATACCCAAGGCTATAGCTAGAAGGCTCAGGCCTCTGAGGTTTTGGACAGTGAAAAACAAGCAAAAGGTTACAAAAGAAATGTTGGTGATAAGAGAGGATATAATATTTGGAAAAAATCAGCATATCCAAGACTTCAATAAGTTTGCAGGAAAATTGAGAGAAAGGGGCACAATTATTACTCTGGTCCCTGGAATCATGGCCAGGTCTTCATGTCCCTGAAGATGAGGAACACAACGTAGAGCTGAAACAGATGGCCCTAAAGGGGCAGCTTGATGCCGCCACTTTGATCACCAGATTGGGAATGTGGCAACCACGTGCCACAGCCCGATTCAGCATTTTTCCAGCCCAAAAAGAAGCAACAAAATGCCACTTCTTTCTGCGCCAGAAAAAAACCACCCTTTCTTTCCATCACCGCCGTGGCTTTTCGGCACTCCTGCAGCATGTGCCATCTAAACGCCACACCTCTGGAGTGCGAAAAAGTTGCCCCTTGTGGACAGCAGGGTGGCATGACAATGGCTTTGGGGCAGTGTCGGGGCATGCGTTCTCCATACACCACACCCTCACATCACCATGAAGCTGGTATATTGTGCTGGTCTATACTGGGCCTTAGTAAGTTCACTCCTCAGTCAAATTGTGAAGTTACATTTGAAGTTCATTCTCAGCACCTAGAACTGCCACTTATATTATTACCTGTCTTCCTCCTAGAAATGTAAATAATACTTCCAATTTTTCTCATCCTCAGTGACAAATATTGTCTCAACACATCAATAAACTTTTCAAAAAAAATGTCAACTGCCATGAGATTTTTCTTCCTTGTGAAAAAAGAAAGAGCCAGTGGGTTTTTTTTCCATCAGCAGCATCACAAACAAAAACCTTTGTGCAAAAAAACAAAAACCTTCACAACATTTGTGCAGCAATAGGGGAAAATTTTGATTTTTCTTTAGTCTCTTGTGACAATGAAATATGCACAGATCTGTAACCCTATTTCTCTCTCAAATCATCTTTTCACACATTTCATGCTGTATGAAGACTACTAAAGAATAATTTTGTTTGGCTGCTCTCCTCTTGGTGAGATATGATTATCCATCATTGGCCCTTCTGAGTTAATTTGTTGTTTTTATTACCTCAGAGGTTGCATAAGCACATGTTTAGTTAGCATCCATCTTGGCTACAGATACTACACCTGTGCTCCAGAAAATGGTCACATTCTTAATTCATATCTTGATGCAGTGAAAGCTGTTGATTTTGATTTATTACTTAGGTGTTTGTGGGATTATTTTCTGTGCTGTTAGAGAATCCTGTCCCTTCACATGTTGAACTTGGCAATTGAGATTTTCTAACACATGCTGTAAGAGACTAGCTTTCTTCACTCCAAAACAATTGGTATATTCTCAAATAAGGCTTTAACTTTGTAGTTTATTCAATTGATATTCCATGTTTCATTTTTGTTCCTTTCCATGGTGATCCATTCACCTCTTTTTCCTAAAGGGAGGAGAACCTAGAGAGTCTTGATTGTTCATTCACAATCAGGCTATGAAGTTACTTTGGACACTCCCAAACCCAATAATTTGAATATGAAATCCTTATCTATATCATTTAATTCCAGATGGGATAGAAGGAAAATAACAGAATGAGGACAGAGCGAGGAGTAAGAGAGGAGCTGGACTTTGCTCTAGCTTCTAATCCATGGCACTGGCATATTCAGTCATAGCAATTAGGGGGAGAAATTATGAATCATATTTACCAAATCCCTATCTCTCCCCAGTGTTCTGCTGTTAGATGTCTCTATTAGCAGCAGAATGTCTTGAAGAGCTTTGGTGGCAATTTCATTAGTATATTGTTATCAACTTCAGTTGATACTCCAACTGCAACCCTACCTGGACTAGGGAGACCTTGAAGCTGTGGTACATGCACTCGTCTTGATTTCTGCAATGCACTCTACATGGGTGCCATGTTTGGAAGCATCACCGGTCCAAAATATGGCAGTAGATTGGTCACTAGCAAATCCAGGTTTGACCATATTACACCTGTTCTAAAAGATTTTGACTGGCTGCCAATTAGCTTCCGGGCACAGTACGAGGTGTTGCCTTATTACCTTTAAAGCCCTACATGGTTTGGGCCCAGGATACTTGCAGGGATGCCTCTCCCTACATAATCCACCCCACACTCTCAGAACTGGCAAATCTGTTGCAATCACAAAAGACCATATTGGTAACAACCTCCCAGATGTCTTTCTGTGCTGCCACCCTAAAACTATGCAACGACCTTTGGAAGAGATCCATCTTATTACCTTAGATGCCTTTAAGAAGGCGGTAAAGATGGATCTCTTCCGGTAAGCCTTTCCACCTTGATTCCTATGATAGATCTCCCATCCGATTTGGATGGTCCACCCCATTGGTCATGACAGATTAGAATTTTAACTGTCAATTTTATTAATTTAAGATGGGCAGGATTAAGGGATTTATATAGCTATTATTGGCCCGTTTCGCATGGGCGTAAAGTATGTCCCCAGGACATACTGGGGTTAGGAAAGGGCGTGCTTTACGCACGCCCCAACCCTAGTATCTCCTGGGGATGTACAAAATGGTGGCACCCATTCTACACAGGTGCTGCCATCTTGACGTAGCGGACGCTTAGCGTCCGCACATCATGCGGCACTAATGATGCTGCGAGTGTGCCATTGGAGCCTTGTGGCATCATTAGCGCACCGCAACAAGAAGTGCCATTTTGGCACTTCTTTTTTGTGGCACTGGGGAGCCTCGCGGTTTGGCCACTGGGTCTCCTTGGCACCGTCAATGACGGCGGCAGCAGACCGCCACTTTCAGGTGGTCTGTAACACGCCATTGTTTCATTGTATTTTATCCTTGTTCTATTGTATTTTAACTTTGTTGTAATCCCGCCTCAATCCCCAGGGGCAGGCGGAAAAATATAAATAATAAATTATTAATTATTATATAATGAGCATCCACAGATTTTGGTATCCATGGGAGGAGGACAGTCTTGCAACTAATCCCAGCAGACACCAAGTGCTCACTATACATGTTTTTCTTTGTTATTAAATATTTTTGTAATGTTTTACTGTAGTAAGAGATTCAGAAAGCATCTTCACCATAATGACTGAAATGCTTCAATGTAATACAAATAAAAGAAAACAAACCACAAGCTTTATTAATACAATATAAGCAGGTTAAAACATGTAGGTTGTACAACAAAATGCTGCAGCATGTTAAAGATTACAGCTTCTTCTGCCTCCATTTTCCTCTTTTCCACCCATAACAGTAAGCATGCCAATCTTTATTGTGCTATTTTGGTGAAAGTCCCATTAAAATACTGTTCTCCTTCTGATGCATTTGATCCTTCTCAAAATTTCGGGTTAATCAAGCACACCACTTGTATCACTTTGTTTTTTCTCATATTCAATCTTGCCATACTTTGATGAATTCTGGTTTTCAAAATGAACAATAATGAAATTCTCACCCATCCTTGGGAAATGGGCAGATCTGTAACTTGTATATCAGTTGTATCTATCATTTTCCAGTTTTGAGATTTTTTGGTAAATTATGATAAAAAATGAAAGGGAATAAAAAACTTACTCACATGAGTACCATGGCACATACTGCATAAACATCCAAAAAGGGGTAAGTTTCATAAAATAAAACTTTAGGTTCACTAAGACCCATGGCCTTCCATCAGAGGATCCTCAGTGATTGTAGGATGACCTAGCCTGATGAAGAGTTTTGGAAGACCCCACAGCTTGCACACTATTTCGGAACATTTTGATTGGTCATTGTCCGGCTGCAAGTTACCTAGCAAAGATCAAGTACAAAGTCATGTCACAATAATCTTTTGAAGTCATATGTTCTTATTCTCAAACAGCTATATACTATACTCTGGACATAACTGGTCTTTCTCTAACATTTGGGTTCCTTCTTTTGTTCTCTTAACTATTTTTAGTAAACAAAACAAATGGGGGGTCATTGCATGTAAGTTTTTAAAAAATCCTTTGTCCATTAGACTTTCTATATTTATGGCTCACTCACAGAAAGTAACCAAAATTAGAAATGCTTCCTCACATCGAGGACTCTGCCAAAAGTTATTGTTTTAGGAAATCCAAGCCACATTGGATTACCACCTGATGCTATTAAAGCTAAAGCATCATTGGCTTGAAAACCAATGGTGGGGTGAGAAAGATCAAATCCATGTCATTTCATGAAATATGTCAGGCAGTGTGTACTCTGAAGAAAAGACCTCTCCTATAGAAGGAGACAAACTGATTCAAAGGGGGTGGAATTATAAAAGAATAAAGGTTACACTTGTTCATAAATACAGGCATTTTCTTGGCAGCACAGGGGCATATAATCAGTGAATAGTACTGAAAAGTCAACTCCTCTTATGTCTATCTGTGTGTGACTAATGCAACACACCTGCACAATAGGAGCAAGGAGAAAAATGTGGAGTGGCAGGCCCTTCAAGAAACAGCAGAAACAACCATTCCCCCTTTAAAAAAGAGAAGAAATAAACAAAAAAATAATTTAAAAAACCCACCACCTCTCAGCAGGCTGTCTGCAACCTGATAAAAGATGGAGGAGATATCTATATAAACTGAAATCTGGGCAATATTATCAGATGCTGGAACATGATTTTTAAAAGTTAAGAACTAAGAATCTAACTTCAAGTCCACATAATTACAGTAATTAATTATCATTGCAGTTGCAATTTTTAAAATCATATCCCTGTTTCTCAAAAGTTGTAACTAAAATATCTTTCAATTAGTTAAAATAGCATTAAAAATAAACACATGCAGGACAGAATTACAATATGTACTGCACAGTATTCTTGATTGTTAATACCATGCACATGTGTGGGCACATGCACACATGCGTGTGCACATGCACACATGAGTGCGCGCACGCACACACACACACACACACACACACACACATAAATAATAGAAGAAGAATATCACAATATGGCCATTCCTGCTCCTGCTACCTGGAAATAACTCAAGAAAAAACATGCAGTGAGGTGCAAGCATACACGGATTTCCCCTTATGCGGAGGGAATCCAGAACAGATCCCCTGCTTAAGGGGAGAGCCCACTGTATTAAAAAGGAACCATCCCCTGCTGAAATGCAAGAGCGTAATCTGTTCTGGAAGTACTGACACCGCTCTAGTCTCTCATCCATCCAGCCTTTAGTGTGAGCACAAACAGTTATTCCTGTTGGAATTTTGTAATTGTTTTCGTTCGTGTCATCCTTTATTTATTTATTTTATTTATTTACAGTATTTATACCCCGCCCTTCAGCTCTAAAAGCTCTCAGAGCGGCTTACAATTATTATTTTAATTAGATGGTTCCCTGCCCTCAGGCTTACAATCTAAAAAGACACAACACAAAAGGAGAAGGGAATGGTGGTGGGGAAGGGGATCAGGTCCAACAGTTCTTCTCTCCCTCTGAGGCCTGGACCAAGGCAGATAGACTGGAAGGAGGCCTCTTCTTCTTAATAGAGGCTGGGCCCAATAGCATTGGCCCTGTCTTTTAATTCCCTCCAGGCCAGAAGATGACAGTTGGCAAGGAGGGAGGACTCTTCTTCTTCAGGCCCG